>NC_091758.1:30148575-30288575 GCF_043380555.1 Nothobranchius furzeri
TAGTTTACCTGTTTAATTATACTATAATTAAACAGGTTATAGATTCACTAGGATAAATACAATAAAGTTTATCTCTCACCAAATAGAATATTTACTAAGAAATCACAAGGTAACCATAGAAACATTACTTGGTATAGATGGTGTGTGTGTGTGTGTGTGTGTGTGTGTGTGTGTGTGTGTGTGTGTGTGTGTGTGTGTGTGCGTGTGTGCGTGTGTGTGCGCGCGCCTGTGTGTGTGTGTGTGTGTGTGTGTGTGTGTGTGTGTGTGTGTGTGTGTGTGTGTGTGTGTGTGTGTGTGTGTGTGTGTGTGTCTACTCTGTCTTCTTGATCCCCAGTGAGTCGTGGTGGATGGCTGCTTATACTGAGCCAGGATCCTCTGGAGGTTTCTTCCTGTCAAAAGGGAGTTTTCCTCTCCACTGTCGCTACATGCTTGTTTAGTATGAGGATTGCTGTAAAGTCTCTGACACTAGTCAATGACTTGATGCAATTTGCTGGGTTCCTTATGTAGGAAACTTTTTTTCTGATTGGCTTAATGAACTGACCTGAATTGGAATGTGTATTATGCGAAGTGCCTCGAGACGACTCTTGTCGTGATTTTGCGCTACATAAATAAACTTGAATTGAATTGAATTTTGCCAATTTCATAAAAAAAATCCACCCCTGCATATAATTCCTAAGAAGCAGTGATCTTCATGTTTTCAAAATAAAAGTATTTTAAAGATTTTCAGTCCAAAAACAATGAAATATTAGTTTGTTGAGGTGAAAAATAAAGATCCTCTAGCCCAAGCTTGACTAGTTTTAATAACTAAACATTTATGAATCCAGTTTTCTTCTGGCTGTACCCAAAGACAAACTCAGGTAATGTGGATTTTAATATGCTGCATATTTTTGTTAGCAAGACGAAGGATAAGACAGAGACATGCTAACGCAGTGACCTAAAGTTATTGGCCACTCAGGAATGCAAATGTGTTTGTTTTTCATTAGTTTGGCAGGAATCGTCGTCCACACAGACTTCTGCCTAGAAATTTTGCTTTTTGGTAACATAATTTGAACTGGCTGAAGGATGTAAGTTTCATTCCAAAATCCGGAGCCTATATGGATCAGGACTATGTTTCTAAAAGTATTCAGTGCAGAATAAATATACTAGCGCTAGTGTTTTATGTACATCAGAACATGTAAAAGATTTCACCTCATTGTTCCACTACTCCATCTGTAATTGGAACCAGACTTTAATGAATATAAATTGCTGCAAATGTTGGAATCCAGTCTTACATTCCCCTGACGTGCTCAGTGCTGGTACAAAGCTATAAAGCCATAATTCTTTGCACAGGTCTTGGAAAATGGTGTATCATCGCAGGATGTGTTCTTACAAACACCAGCCCCTATCATCCAACGTTTGCTGCAGACGCTGGCAGATCAGGCCTGAAATAATTATTAGAGCCAGGCCCCACTGGACAGATTTCCAGTAACACTCCTACACGGTGATGGAACCAGAGCCGGGGTTGAGGCTGAAACTGGGGCTTTGGAGCCGGCGGTGCACTGCCAGAGGACGTATGCCAAAAAAAGGCCCCCAAAAAATTATTACCAGTGCTTGGGTCCTCACTGAGGTCCAACATCCAGCTCCAGCTGGAGAAGTCGATGCGAAACGGATGACTGGCAATGATGTCACGAGACGGGGTGGCGCGACGGCTTCTGTGCCAAAGTTGGGCATGTCCCACCTGGAGGTGACGGCAGGAAATCATCGCCCTCAGCTGATGAACGAAGTCCGTCACAGAAAGCATCAACACGACAAATCAGCCCTGCCACCAACCTTTTAGAGATTTTTAAAGAAAAATGAAAACTTAAACATTAATAAATTCTCCAAGTTCCTCCAACAGGAAGCAAACTGTACAAGGAATGATGAGTTGGACTGAACTTCCAGACTAAACCACAGCTTCCTGACATGTCCTGTTGCCGCCGTATTAAAATCGAGCTTTATTATATAGTTTGACACGGTTTGAAAACAAAAAGGAGAAAACTGCTGCTACTTGCATTGAGCGTTTGAGAGCTTTAACAATGCAGTGGTTGTGATTTTCTCTTTAAAAACATTAATATCCAAAACATTTTCTTCTTTTTTTTTCCTTTTTGCATATTTGAAAAAATGTCACACGTACTCTTTTAGTATGTGGTTTGAAATGAGCTCTGGGGATAATTTAGAGGCTAAAACCTTGATCTGGAGAGTCTAATCGCAGCAGTTATGGTTCGAACATCAGGAAATCATTTACACGCCCCGGCCTCATGAGACTTGAGTTGTGACAGAAAAAACATTCTAATAGATGTGTGTGTGAAACGTAACCCTCTACTATATAATCTATAACATATTAGAGCTGTGAAGAAGTTTCATCATGTTTTGTCTTCATTTTTTAAAATAAGTAAGTCCATCGTTTAATTTAGTTTTGAAGCCATCATTTGTAATAAACAAGATTTTATCATCAGAAATTCAAATATAAACATAAAAATTAATACACTAATTAACTAAGACTGATCACTGTCAAATAAAAGCAGGCTGACATGTTGCAAGTAGGCTTGTTTCTAATTCCCATAAATATGTTATCCTTGGTTATGCCAGAGCTGGAACGCGTCCAGCTCCAGTCATGAGACATCTTTTGAGTGGGCTAGTTAATAATGTTTGCCCCCACTGCATCTATCAAAAAGAAAAAAGAAAAAAAAAGAGAAAGAAGAAGACCTAAACTGATGGAGTTTTTATGAATTTTGATGCAAACTTGTAGAGGAATGAAGTCCAGTTCAGATTAGGGATGAGACTTTTAATACTGAACTTTAAACAAATACACAAAAGCAGCAGAGCTTCTGTTTTTCTTTTTCCACTTCCTAACTCTCTCTCTCTCTCTCTTGGTGTCCTGTCCTAAAACTGACCAGGCTTGAAATATGACAAGTTTATTATGTCCTATATCGCCACTGGGCACGATTGAGTTACTAGAGCAACAACTGGTCTGCTCCGTGCAAACATGAGCCCTCATCAAACCAAACCCTGGAGGAGACAAGAGGTCTGGAGGAGGGAGACGATGCTCGGATAAAGCAAGCTTTCAGGTTGTGTGTTGGGCAGCGGCTCTGATGACAGGTTAGAGAGAAAGAGGACCGGTTTGTTGGTTGCTGCTGTTGTTGTGTCTGTGTGGGTGGTTGAGCTGCACAAAGGAGAGGAAGGGCAGGCCTCCTGGCGCTGTCACCATCCCCGGTGTGTTTGGACAAGACCCCTGGAACATGTGGGGGGAATCAGCATGAGGCATCACACCTGGAGGAAAAGACAACTAAATCCAGCCCCCAGTTCCAGCGGGCTCTGGCTCCAACAAGTCTAGCCAGCATCTGGAATGGATATGTGGGGATGCAGCTGACTTCACAGCCCCTTCACAGGCGTTTCTCACTCAACATTTGTTTAAAACATGCACTGTGAAAGATCACGGTAAAAATAAAACCAGAGCCGAATGAGGATTTCTGTTTAAAAATAAACACTTCTCTCAAAGTTTTCCCTCTTTTTTTGTATTCTTTCCAATCTGCTTGGCATAATGTTATTGTGTTGTTGGTAAAATAATACAGTTTTTGTTAGAGTTGCTAGACTTCCTTTTACCCCAATATGTTTCTACTTGACTCATCTTGGCTTTAACGAGTGGACAGACGCCAGCAGTTTTCAGTTACTGTAACTTCGTCTGTTTTGCCATCTTTTAGGCTGTTTTTGAAAATAATCTTCCACCCCTGTTTCCTGCATTATCCACTGATAGAAAATAGACATGTTTATGTTTATCATGTTTATTTATTTGGCAGACGCTTTTATCCAAAGCGACTTACAATTTATGACCTGTAGGGCATGTTGTGACCTGTGGTGGAAACTGGAGTACCCGGAAAAAAACCCATGCATGCATGGGGGGGACAAGCAACTCCACGCAGAGAGGCCGCAGCCGAGTTTCGAACCTGCAACCTTCGTGCTGCGAGGCAACAGTGCTAACAACTGCGCCACCATGCAGCCTGACATGGAAACGCTCGGATTAGAAAGGCCAGTCAATTGCACGCCACATTGAAAATTAGCATTCACGAACTCACCCGTCTTGGCTATTGATGGAGAAGGCTGTGGATTTAGCATCCAGCAGAGAGCAGAGCACATCTCTGCTAGATGAAGCTAACTGTTAGCGTTAGCAGCTCCACAACAGCACCACAAAGTTCTTCAGGCTTCTGTTATTTGTGGTGATTAAACATTAGCATTGCTGAGGAAATGGTAGCAGTAGAAGAGTTGTGTTGCTGTCAGCCAATCAGAAGTGAGAAATCCAATTATCAGGAAATAAAATTCCTAAACTTGCTGAAACAGGAGCGCGAGAGCTTTTATTCCACAGAGATTGACTCAGAAAGTTTATACTGCAGATTTATAGAACAAATGAGTGAACTTATAGTAATAATAATTATACATTAAACTTATATAGCGCTTTTGTGCATTCTCACATTCACACACTGTCAGTGAAGGTAAGCTACTACGTAGCCACAGCCACCCTGGGGCGGTCTGATGGAGGCGAGCCTGCCATTTGGCGCCTTCTGCCCCTTTGACCACCACCAACACAGGCAACTTGGGTGAAGTGTCTTGCCCAAGGACACAACAGCAGAATACCCCCAGCAGGAGCTGGAATTGAACCCATGAGTAATCCCATGATCATGAGGCAACCAGCTCTACCTCCTGAGCTACTGCTGCCCCTAAACTTGGTCTTTAATTTCAGTTTTGATATCTAAGAGATGCAAAAAGCAAATATTGGAACATAAAAGAAAACAAAATGATGGTTTTCACTCGTGTCGGTGTGAGTGTGAGGTTTGCGAGAGGTCAGTCAAACGTGTTGAGACTGGAACAATCATGGCCTCAGTGTTAGTTTACAAAGAACCGCTCACTCACCCAAATAATCAGC
This sequence comes from Nothobranchius furzeri, assembly GCF_043380555.1. Lineage (NCBI taxonomy): Eukaryota > Metazoa > Chordata > Actinopteri > Cyprinodontiformes > Nothobranchiidae > Nothobranchius > Nothobranchius furzeri. Next base: position 30,153,512 of record NC_091758.1, read on the forward strand.
CGCCATGGGCCTTTCTAATCCCCCACACAAAGTCAATGGAGCCAGGTTGAGCTGGCGACAGGCGCGATAAGATACTCAGATGCAGCCTCTTGATCCGAGAGCCACAGCCTCTTCTCCCGCACCCGCTGTCCCCCTTTGTTTCCTCTTTTGCGATCCCCAACGTGACACGGATTTGAAGTTCATGATCAACTTTTGGAACAGAGCCCACTTGGCTGATTCCTCCTGCAAAGTTGGTCAGCAGAAATTCTTTGCCGGACTTCTTCCACATTCTTAAAGCGCGACCTGCCAGTTAAAACCGGGCTGTGATGGTCGGAGGAATGAAAAAAAAAAAATTCAGAAAAGAAAAACACCCACTTACTTGCAAAGGAATGCATGTTTGAATTCTGCATTATTATGGTTTTGGCGAGGTTGGTACTAGCTTTGCAGCTCCTGGTGTGTGCGTGTGTGTGTGTGTGTGTGTGTGTGTGTGTGTGTGTGTGTGTGTGTGTGTGTGTTGTGTGTGTGTGAGTCCGCTGATATCTGGTAAAACATTCATTAACATTCCATTCATGACCTCAGTTTTATATCCACAGCGAAGGAGAGCATATATTTGCCTTTTAGATCTCTTGCATGGGAAGAGGAAAGTGATTATGTGTGTCAGCGTGTACGTGTGTGTAAGTGAGATAGAGGGGCAGAAAGAAGGAGAGAGCTGCAAGGAGCTGGATAAAACACAGCTCACTGATACAACATAATCTATGTGGAACCATGTCTCAATATCACAATATTTCACACGTTTACGTATCACAAATTTGGCAGATGAGCGGAGTTATTTCTGCCTCGTGCGCTGGATGCTGCAGGACCGAGATACAGTTTGCAACAGCACAGATGGGAGAGGCTATAGCTTTGGTACCGCAGTATCACACGCAAAAATGTTTGGTATGTTTTAACACAGATAAAGCTGACATATTCCGAGGCGTTTCGCAGACAATACCCATGAAGGAACAATCTCCCATCTGGCATTGCGGTCTCTCCAAAATCCTCTCTGTCATGCCCAACATGAACAGGAGAGACAAAACATTCCCTGCCTGTACATCGGCCCCTTATCGAGGCTCTACCTTGGGCCTCGGTGGATATCAACAAAACATCACCCCGTAGGCTAGGACTTCTCCAAAGATAAATCCTGCACTTTGTGTCGTGGCTCACATTTATAAACATCTCTTCATGGTTTGATACTGTACAGAAGCAAATCGTGCGTTCATCCTGAGGGTGTGAGGACAGGATTGGATAGCAGCATAACAAACGGACTTCTCTGCTCTGGAACCACACGTCCAATTTCCTGGTCGGGATCAAATTGATCGGAGTTACAGTGTGTCCTGGTTCTTCCCACGCTTTGCTAATGGATTACTCTCTGAAGCCTTTAATAAAAGAAATATCAATGAAGTCAGTGCTGTACTGCGTCTGTCCACATGATGGTGCAGAGGGCAAGTCTCCCTCTAGACAAACAGAACAGACATTTACCTTCAGGTTGTTAGATGTAAGACCCAACACGTTAAATAATATTCAGAAGACTCAAATTTATTAAAATTTGAAACATTTGATTGGTAATGGTAATGTAACAATTATTAACTTTCATATTAAATGTATCAAGCTATTCTATAATAATACAACATGAATTATACTAAATAAAAATCCCACTTTAAGTACATAACTAATCCATGAGCAGCCAGAAAACTCTTAAAAGATTTAAGACTGCAGATTGTTTTGGAAAATGCTAATCTTGCTAAAGAGATAGAGCTACTACAAACTAAGAAATGTGTGTATCACATACAACACCGTGGGCCTTATGGGGTTAGGAGGGAGGAAACAGGGCAATAATCCTTTGTGCTATGACATTAGTACCTCAGACAACACAAAATGTGTGTGTGTGTGTGTGTGTGTGTGTGTCCCCTTCCTGTCTGTATCTAATCACACCTGTACTCTCCATCATGATGTTATCAGACCCTACACACCTGCTCTAACACCGAAGGTCACCAACTGCGTAAAACTGCCTTCTAAAGCTTCAAGACGAGCATCTGAAAACACCCTGTGTGTGTGTAAAAATAAAAAAGAGGCCATATTTTCAGTCTCCGGTCATTAACATGCAGCTCATGTCACCCTGCTCATTGCTCACAGGTGTCAGGCAACCCTGAATGTGATCTGGATGGAAGGAAGGGTCGATGGAGAGAAGCAGACGGAGCCAAAGAGGAGAATACATTAGGAGTTATGTTCCTGGAATGATCCACAGAAAAACCCATGTTTAATGGCAAAAAGGTGCATCAAATGTTTCATTATAGTCCGTGTTTTATTGTTCTTTTACTTTAGTTGATGAATTATTTGTGTATTAGACATGCTATTTTTTTAATCTGGTATGAAAAAACAAAACAAATTTCTTTTTAATTTTGATTATTAACTAACAAAAGTTATGTTATTAAATAAAAAAAATGTAGACTAGCTGTAGATCAGCAGCAATTGACTGTCTCTGCACAATTTAAACAGTGGGACATGATTGCAGTATGGACACACGCGTCACACCACGGACCCCCGTGGCATCATCATATATATGTGAACATTTAGCCTGGCCATGACCGATAGACAGAGCTCAGTGGGGCAGAATCTACGACTGTCTTTCAAACCGTCTCCGCATGCTATTGGACAACGAACAACATGATGTACTCACCGCTACGGATGTCAGTCAACGAGGCAGTCTGCCATATACTATCAAAGAAGATGCAAATGCATGCATGATGCAAATGTAAATAAAGGACTTAAGTAGCTCTATCTGCTCTTGACTCAAAGAAAACCCCATGTCTAAATTGTCCAAAGTAGATGCCAAAGTTGTTTCAAACAAGCCGCCGCCATCTTCGTTGTTTCTCTCAGATCACCAATCTGATAGAGCGTTGTGATTGGCAAGTCACAAAACTGTTCAGGTCAATGGTGGACCTGCTGAAGCTACAATGGGTCACGGTTACTGAGCTGCAGAGCTAAATCCTTTTGTTACAGCTACGGTTGGTCTAGATCTCTAGACTACCGGTTAGACACTTCCTTATATTTGATCTGAATAAATCCTTCTCAGGTCACAGTAACAGTTTTTATTAGGGATGGACAATATATCATCATCAATGTCGGTATCGGCCGATGTTAGTCATTTTTTAACATGTCGGTATTGGTTCGATAAATAAAACCGGGCCAATAATAACAACCGATCATTTTTCCATCTCGTCTCCATTTGTTTGCCTGTTTCAGAGGGTGAAGGGGTGATGTGTAATTGTTTAGTCATGTGACACTAAATGTAGTCTTCTCAGAACCATAAATGTGTGTGGTGTGTGCTCAAAATAATGTAAATTCAACTTTAATAATTTTCATGCTATTCAAAATCTGCTAATTTTAGAAGCAATAATATCAGTATATCGGTTATCGTCCATAACAGTGATCTCAATATTGGTATCGGTCCAAAATTTTCATATTGGCGCATCACTGGTTTTTTTCACTATCGCTGCTGGACCCCGCACATGCAATAGACGTTCTACCAGGATAACAGAGGGCGTAGCGCTTTTCTGGGGTATCCTGCCACCATTATAGTCATGTATCTGGTCAACAACAGTGTGTTTACATTGTTTAAATGTATTTCAGAGACTTTTTAAAAAAGAAACCTTTTCTGTGTTTTAAAAAAGAACCAACAATGCAGTTAATTCAGAGGCTTTTTAACACTGACTAATTTGCCCCTCATTCTCCACTTCTTCATGCGATCGGCATTGATGTATCCTTAATGTTTTTAGTTTTTGTTTCATTATTTCATTTCATTTCATTTCATAGTCTGTTGTTTCTTTTCCTCTTGATTTCAGCTTCTTGTAGACACCACGTTCTACTTTCAAGTTTCAGGCGGAATGAATCTGAATTCATTGATGTCAAGTATAGCGTCGGGGTGGAATGTGAAACCAAATCAACTCACAGAAAAATAAAAAAAAATTACATGAATAAAAACAGAAATGTTTTTTAAGCAACAAGAAAAACGTAGGAATTAAAAAGATTCATAGTTGAAGGAAAGAATAAGGCAACTTCGATGAAAGCAGCTTCATGCAAACCAAAATTAAACACCTGGTTTACCCTGAGGATTGTTCTGCTATTCTGAGATTACAGGTGCACAATGAGCAAAACTGTATTTTACTAATGAGAGGTGTGCCACCTGGAAAGTGGTTAATTATAAAGTCAAAATGTTACAGACGTTGCATTCTTTATTTCTGAGTACTTTCTCCAAATCCTTAAGTCAGCCCTGGAATATCTCTGTTTGTCCAGCTGTATGCATTATCAGGGGGTGTTGTTGGGAAAAATATCTCTGGGGAGGAGAGACGCTGTTGGAATAATCCCCTGCATCAACTTCTACGAGCAAGTAGAAGGTGGATCGGTGCTGCAGTCTGCTCGACCCTCTGTCGGTGTCTGCAAGGTCCAAGCGAGGGTGAGCAGGGGCACATGCACACACACACCGGCCCTAGAGCACACTGGCCACTCTGGGATTCCCCAGAACTCGCAGATTGCCAGTCCGCCTCTGCAGAAGTTTGAGAGATTTTTGCACCTGCAACGGGCATGCTGAAAGAAAATGGAGAGCAGTGTGACGGTGACTGAGGTCACGAGTGCGAGACCTGAACGCTTCAAAAAAAGTTATTAAACACAAAGTTCTGTGTGTGAACTTGTGTAGCTGGTTTTTGCTACATAACGGTCATCAAATATCAATGCACTGTGAAGCTGAGTCAAGAGGATCTAGGGTAAATAGGGACCAGGCAAATCTACATGTATATACATGCACTTTGGTATCATTTTACTTCAAATGATTCTCTAAGTGTACGTGCTGCTGTAGCAAAAGAGTCCAATTTTATGGATGCTCTGACCAGGACCACCGCTAAGTTGCTAACATGAGAGGTGACCACCACACCCTCTATATGGAAGTTTGTTGATGCTCAAAACCATTGTCAACCTTTCGCTTTGTGTCACATGGAATTGGAAACCACGTGTAAACAGCTGATCAAGGTTGTGCAAAGACCAATGACTCATGTGTAGAGTCTGGATCCTGGGTTAAGGGTGTCTAGCACTAACTATTGTCTAGTTGAATCATTCTTCTAAGGGACCATTTACGCTTACTTCATGTATGTAAACAGCTGTGTACAATTCAAACGTTGTCAAACAACACTGCTCACATGTTTACCCATGTGTTTTTATCAATTTGGTTTTAAGTCGATGTGTTCACCAAAGGGCTGTGCGCATTTCAGATGAGACTTCTTAGATATGAGGTCAGTAGAAATAGCAAACATGGTGACTATGGTGGAGCAGATAAAGGTAATGCACATTTTCAGGAAGGAACATCAAAAGTGGCAGCGTAGCATGCCATAGACAATGGGACTCTGTGTGACAGGCATTGTGGTATTCTCCCTGTTTATACCGTTGTTGCGTACATTTGCAAAAATGCGTTCTTTCCTTCTTTTGTTCTTTCCAATGGTTGCTCGTGAGCTATAATGTGCAACACTGCTTCATTAGGGTATAGATAGGTATGGATTTTTTGCCTCCACCTTCAGATTGGACCATTTATTTTTATATCTGCCACAGATCTCTCTGAAGAACTCACAGCATTGACGGCTTCAGCAAAGCTGTGCCACTCCGTGGATTTTCTCTTATTTGTTTTGTGCTGTGACCAGAAAGCACTTCCTTTCGTTTTTCCACCGCACCCACAAGTGCCTCAATTTCTGCTTTGGTGAAATTGCACTTCCTTGATCTGCGGTCGCCATCGTTATTGGTGGAATGCTGCAACGAGCCGGCTTATGTATATGCATGAGATCCACAAGGCACTTTGACCATTAATGGCAGAAAGTGGGCGTGTTGAGGGCGGGGTGTGATCCAGAAACACCTGAGAACCTATCTAGATACAGTGTGATTTATAAAGTGGAGATTCCATGTTTTATAAGTCACAAACCTACTTGGCGTAAGTACATTTTGTTTGCAGAGCTTAAGTACAGTTTTAGTTAGGATTCTATGAGACCCCTGGTTCTTTAGGGCCGATGTCTTGTTTAACATGGTTTTCTGCAAAACTTAGGGACATACTGAACTATTTAGGTTTAAAGATCAATTAAACACATTGAGTCTGACTTTTCTAGACAAAACAACAAAGAGGAGAGACTACACTGTTTTCCAGTAAACCCGATACTCATTTATCACCTGCCTTTACTTTTCAGATAATTAATTGCTGTGCCAAGTTATTCATAAACCAGGAAAACTACAAAATACCATCCTCCGTGTTGCAAATTGAGCAGTTCCAGAACTCTTATTGTTTAACAGGTTCTTAACAAAGCTGCAGGACATCACTGCACTGGGTGGATTACTTTGTGTAGATAGAGTGGAGGAAAAAAATGACGTTACATTGTTGTGCCTGTTGGTGGTTTCACTCCGATTTACTTCCATTTCCAGTCCTTAATGACAAAAAAGAAAGTGTTTCTGACTGAAAACAATTCCAGCACTTCAAGCCATAACAAAACATCCTGACAAGAACATTTTCACCAAAAGGAAGACATTTCACGCACCGGGAGCTTTTTGTGATATTTTTTTCTTCCTCCTTCTTACCCTCCCTTTTTCTCCCTGTCTCTTTCTTTTGTGTGCGTAAATCATCTCTTCCCCCCGGCCTGTCTGTGATCATGTTGATGGGAAACAAAGAAATCATCTTGAATGGCACATTAATTTCCTCCTTTCTCCCCCTGCCCTCTGCCTAATGAAATCCCCTCTGCCACGGGGCCTGAGGAGCCACACTGGCAAGCCGTCACCAGCCAGTAAATATGTTTACCTTGGAGCACTACACTAATGGACTGTTTACTAGACGGAGGCAGCAAGGGGTGTAAACGGGGACCAGGGACACTGGGTTCAATGGGGTTGTGGGTTCCTCAGACCGAATGACAGCTATGATGTGTCTTCTTCTCCAACCAGTCAACAAAAAAAAAAAAAAAAACTGACCCAAAGAGGAGAACTAAGGTAAAACCACATCATTTCAGGCCAGTTTCATCACCTACACTTGAGTTACTTATAGGCTAAATATTAGGGATGGCTGATTTTATCAGCCTACCAATGGTATTGGCCAATATTGGCATTACAATGAAAAATTATGTTATATTATAAATGTTATACATCAAACTCTTCCACTACTTCCAATGTCACTCAAAATATCTAAATATTGCAGATGCGAGGTTTAGTTTTCGAGATTCGAGGTACCGTTATTGATATATTTTTGCTTGTCTGGCACAACTTGTGAAGAAGAAGAAATTTGTATTGGAAATGAAGAGATATGGGCTCGACCACGGGTGGCGACATGGGGCAGCGACCAGCGGCAACAGCCAGCGAGGCGTTCTGTTCAGGGGCAATAGCTTCCGTTGTTTTGATTGGCTGTCGAATTGGAGGGAATGTTGGGTTATTAAAGCAGATCAGAGTTGAAAAAGCTGGAGTCTCACAAGGTTTTGCTAGAGTTAAGTGGAGTCTTACTTCTGACTTTACTATATAAAAAAGACAAATACATGAATGGGTGCATCTCATATTACAAACAGAAGAAGAAACAGTGAATATGAGACCACACCAACAACCAGCTCACCAACAATTCCTCATGCCGCTGCATTTTTGTGAAGATCTCTCTATTCTTTTGTAGAAATTTTGTAAAGTTCTGGGAAATACGACACGACAAGGATTAACTTTTCATTCATGCTTGCACAGAGATGCACTGAGAAGCATCCTGTCCGCTCATTGGTCAGTCAATGAAACCTCCGCTGAGCTCCAGCAATGAAAAGTTGAAATTTTCCCCAACTTTCTGAGATTGCGTCGATGGCTCGCCTGTGCACAACACATGCACGTTTTTGGCGTGTCGCTTAGCAGGAGGGAGACCCGCGATTATCACTTTGTCGCGCATGTCTCAATGAAAATGAATGGAGGAGAGGTGATGGCATTAGACTACAGGTGAAACATGGTATCATCATAGATTGAGAGATAATGAAGGTTCAGGAACCCTTTGCAGATGTTTTAGATTAATTAGCTGATTAGCTTTCAGCCTAAAATCTGTAACTTTTTTACAATATTCTAACTGTCTGAGATTTTAAATTTGGGGTTTTCATAAACTGTGAGTCGTAATCATCACAGCTGTCACAAAGACTTAAAGCATCTGGCTTTGCATGGAATGAGTCTCGCTCACATTTATCCATGAAAAAGCAGATATTTTAAAAGTAGTGTATACAGATATCTAAGTGTTGCTCTTTTAGAATAGATATGTTAGAGCTAGGCCCCCTGCAACAGCACAGCCTCCTGCATCTAAAAGAGTGCAAAAGGTTTGTGATAAAAAAGTAAAATCTAACTATTTTCACCTTCTAAGTCCAAATGAAGAGTTGATTCATGTAGCTTTATTTTGTAGTAATACTTTTAGCCATAATTAGTTATTGCATGCTTTAAAAATGCTAAGAGTGTGTGTAGGGGAGAAGGCAGGATTTTCAGCCACTCTTTGCAAAAAAAAAAAAAAAAAATGTCTCTGTCTTTCATATTTCATGTTCATTCTGGTGTAGATGTGGAGTCTTATAATCTAAATGAGTGGTTCTAGGACACACCATCCCAGATATCTGTGATGTGGCAACACACACCTGCTTTAAGGGCATGAAATGACCTGCTCCTGCTCAGGTTCGCTTATGTACATTTCATTGACTTGTTGTGGAGGTTGTGCTAATTGTTTTTCAATTTTGTTTTGATTTCTGACTGGCTTCTTGGGCTCTAAACTGTCATTTAGGCATTCAGACACTGCATCATAATCCTGCAGGATACTTGAATTCTCATCAGGCTTCTCCTAACAGAGTCATGTGTTGATGATTTTGTTCCATGTGACAGACTAAAGCGCTTGAAGCCATTTTTAGACGCCTCATTGCACTCCTATCCGTTTATGGTTAGAAAACTTTACATTTAATAATAAACGTGTCTGGTTGCAGAGGAGTAAACAGCTCATACTGTGCCTTTCCCAAATTAATAGATATTTATCTTCAATATCTGTGCATAAATTAGCTCCTTAGGTTCTGCACATGGACCTATTTATTACTCAACAACTACCGTAATTCCCGCACCATAAGGCGCTATTAAAAACCTTGGATCTTCCCCTGAACCGGCAGTGCGCCTTTTAACACAGATGTGCCTTTTCTACATGTATTAAGGTAACTCTGGCCCAGCGCGGTACCCCCCAGCGCCGTCCTTATCACCCTCACCAAATAAAAGGTGTGGCACTGCTCCACACAGCTATACCGGTAACTAGCCATGGCACGAGCGAAGAGACGCTTACGAGGCAGAGTTCAAGCTCAAAGCCATCGCTCACGCCGTTGAGCATGGAAACAGAGCAGCAGCGAGAGAATACAAGATTAACGAGTCGATGGTCCGCAAGTGGAGAAAGCTGGAAGACTAGCTGCTGCAGGCGAAGAAAACAGCGTAGCTTCAGAGGCAACAAGGCAAGATGGCCGCTACTTGAAGACTGAGTAGAGCAGTGGGTCGCAGAGCGGCGAGCAGAAGCGTGCGTCTCCACCGTCTCCATTCGTCTCAAAGCTGCAGCATTAGCACGAGAGATGGACATTGCAGACTTCATAGGAGGCCCTTCCTGGTGTTTTCGCTTCATGCGCACCAGAGCTTTCTATCCACACCAGAACTACCGTCTCGCAGCAGCTACCCGCCGGCTATGCTGAGAAGTTAGCGTTGTTCCACTCCTATTGTACTAAGAAGATGGCAGACAAAAACATCCAGCCCCAGCACATCACCAGCATGGACGAGGTCCCGCTTACCTTCGACATCCCGGTGAACCAGACCGTGGAGAAAATGGGGACCAGCACGATGTCTGTGCGGACGACCGGCCACGAGAATTCCTGCTTCACCGTTGTGCATTAAATTGGGACATTTATGTTACTTTAATAATGAGAAATGTATTTTTTAGTATAGATAAAGAGTGGAGTAACGTTTGACTTTGATCTAATATCCCAATTTGCCTAAATTGTGCCGACCGGGATGCTCGTTTGCTTTGCTGGGTGCGTGTTTTGATCCAGTGAGCCTTATGTGCGGACCGAACCTTTAACTAGGACGCTGATTGGCTGTGCGCCGTATAATCATGGTACGGAAAACTGAAACAAACAAATGTGGATAAAAACATAATGCAGGTGGAGAATCCGTTGTTTATATTAGAGAAAACATTGTTAGTTAAAAGTAGGTTAAAAATTTAACACAGATTTATTTAAGCTTTACATTCATATTCAAATCGTTGTCTTCACTAATGCAGCAAAGCTGCAGAAACACAATCTGCACAGCTAAGCAGGCAGACACTATTCATCCTCACATATTTCAGGGCCCAGAGCGCATATTTCACTTAATAATCCGGTGGATAAAGAGACAGACAGTTTACAGGTGCAGGTGGAACCTAATATCAGCCTATAATTTATAGATGTGGGTTTGTGTGTGATTGCAGCTTCTGTGTTGTGTGTGTGTGTGTGTGTGCGTGCGTGCGTGCGTGCGTGCGTGTGTGTGTGTGTGTGTGTGTGTGTGTGTGTGTGTGTGTGAGTGTGTGTGTGTGTGCGTGCGTGCGTGCGTGCATGTGTGTGTGTGTGTGTGTTACCTTCAAGATGACAACGGCATGCATTATGAGCGTGCAGCTTATGCGTAGATGCCTCTGTGTCCGACACACAAATGCAAACTCCAGTATTATCACACACTGAGAGGCATTAGCGGCTGGTGACAGGCTGTTTCTCTCAGTCTGCTGCAACCCACGGCTCGCTGTTCAACTCTTATCTCTACCGATTTCCTCCCCTGCCGTCAAACTCAGATATGCACTCTTTAAAAACAGGCCAACTGCAGAGTTTCACAGGATATCTAACTACTTGGGTGGTGAGTCCAAAGTGCCAATGTTTCAGCATTTAGCTGTCCTAATTTAGCTGTGATTAGCTGCAAAGCGTTGGCCGAATACCCAGCACTATCAGTCAAACTTTACTGGTACTTTTTATTTAAAGTAAATGCTGAAAATGTAATTTTCAAAACAGTAAAAGGTAGATTTAATCCCAGCCACACCTTTGTTTTATTTTACCGCCGCTCATGCCCAAGTCCACTAAAAAGATTGTGTTTTACGTGTAAATAAAACACAAAAGATAAAGATTTGACTTCCACAATAAACACATGAACTCACTGCGACCTCACTTGGTTTGGATAAAAGTGTCCATTAAAGATGCAGCTGGGGAGTTTTCCTGTGATGCATGTGCTAGATCTACTCTGTGTCCATATATTGACACGGTCATGAATTTCCATGTCAAATGTCTCAGCAGGGTACCGCTGAAGGGTGTGATTTTTATCCAGCTGAGATAGAAAATTCATCCCCTCCTCCTTTTCTCCTCTGCAACCTTTTTTTTACTCCTCCTCTTTCTCTCTCTGCCCTGTTTCCTCAACTTCTTCTCTTTCTTCCCATCAATCCCTCTTAGATCTTGTTTCCTTTTGCCACAGCCATCTCCTTCTTCCTTGCGCCGTACCCTTGAGCCTCTCATCTCTAGCACCAGCCCCCTACACCACCACCACCACCTTCTACCTCAACACACCCTTTATGTCTGCAGACTTCATCGATTGATTTCCCCTCGCTGTGACACATTTGGTGCAGCCGCATGTGGCCTATTAATTATATCCACAGCAGACTCTCACCATGCTCTCTTTTTCCCAACAATACACCCTCACCACCCACCCACCCACCCCTCCCACACACACACACACACCCACACACACACACTTTCTTTGGATCAGACAACCGAGGAACTACCAGACAGACCTAACCCTAACCCTAGCCTTAGCTCTAACCCCACAGCCGCTGGATTTCATCAAATGGGCTGGATTGTGTTTGAGTAGCTTCTGGCTAACATTTGATAGCTTTCTTGAGTGTGTCTCCATCTAAGAGTCCACGAGGCTCCCCGATTCCCTGTTTGCCGGCTTTTAACCACATCGATTCAAATGCTTCTTACACCGGGACAAAAACAGATGAAAAGCGACAACAGAGAAGCACTCAGCAGCTCTCCTCTAAACACTTTTGCCTCTATTGTGAACACATGTTCCTATTTGTGTATTTACTTGCGTGTGTGTGTGTGTGTGTGTGTGTGTGTGTGTGTGTGTGTGTGTGTGTGTGTGTGTGTGTGTGTGTGTGTGTGTGTGTGTGTGTGTGTGTGTGTGTGTGTGTGTGTGCATCTGGCAAACAATACAGTAAGCCTTCGCTGCAGGCCTCTTATAGCCTCACATCCCCGGTTTTTATATTTAGCTCGTAATCACTATAATTTTCAAATTAGATACAGGCTGGCCAAGTACACATTCCTTCTGTACAATAGCACTAAATGCTCGTCCCATCATCTGCCGCCTCAGAAGAGAGGGAAATGCTAAATATTAGAGTGATAGTCAAAGACAATCTATAGTGATGAAAACAAGCGGGTGCTTGCTAAACAGCTGCTGTTGAGGATATTGTGTGAGGGGAGGGAAGAGACACACAGATTAAGAGCAGATTACAGAGCCTTTCCCTCTAGGGCCTCCATATTCCAGATTGACAATGTGGTGGGATTGGGAGATCAACCTGGAAATTTTCATATGAAAAGATGTTTTCCATCAGAGATTAGCGGCTGGTATTATTTATTATCTCTTTTTTTTTTACCATCTCAGAGACTCGTTTAGTCTACTGCCAGGACTGTGAATGAAGCAGAGAACGGAGAGGAATGAGAAAATATAGAATACTGTTAAAAAAAAGAGGGGAAAAGGAGAAAATGGGAGGGATTAGAGGATGGAGAAGCATTTCTCAGCAAGAAAGGAACCAACTCAGGGGCTGAGCTGTATGTCCTACCATCAACAAAGGGCTGGAGATCATGCATTATTTATTGGCTGCAATACTGAACGTCGGGTGTGCGCATCAAGCGAATACAATATCATGTGATCATCTGAAGTCGACATGTGCGCTTACTTTATCTGCTGGTTCGTGTTCACTCAGATTAAAATACTCATTTACTTGTTTATATAATGCAGAGGATCCTCATTTTTTCTGTTTGTTTTCAGTTTATTGACTTGCAAAATATGATTACCTCATTTAAAACGTTGCCAAATTTTGGAAACGTTTTTAAATAAACAAAAAACCAAATCTTTAAAACAGAAATATTGATTTAGGCAAGTTTTTATATTGTTTTTCCAAGACGAAAACATTAAATGTGAAGTATAAAGATGTGGACCATCAGTTCTATGTCAAATATGCTAGCGTTATATTTGCATGGTCTATAATTAGAGAAGATATATGTTCCTAAAAGCAGTGGTGGAAGAAGTACTTGATTTTTTTAGTTAAATAAAAGTACAGATAAAGCAACAAAAGAGATACTTGAGTAAAAGTGGATGTATCTAATATATTTTTACTAAAATAAAATATGTATGCTTTTTTAAAAATGTACTTAAAAGCAAAAAACAAACTTAAATATGCATTGTGTGTGTGTGTGTGTGTGTGTGTGTGTGTGTGTGTGTGTGTGTGTGTGTGTGTGTGTGTGTGTGTGTGTGTGTTTGTAAAAGTATGCCGTCAGATTGGGGGAGGAAACAAATTCACATTAATGTACTTTTGCTTTTTAAAGCCACTATAGGAAATTTGGAAAATAAATTAGCTGATAACCCTTGTGTTCTAATATTGCAAAACTATAAATATATTGTGGAGATTTATTTTTAAAAAATGAATAAAGTGGTTTTCCCGCATTTGTCGAAAACACGTGTCGGACCAAAAGCAACTATTGAACCATCCAGTTGTTAGTCTCACTGGCCCACCGCACTTCCGCGCATTACACACTCTTATTTTTAGCAACAGAGCACCACTGGTGTGAGCGGTTCGTGGCTCAATAATATCAGAGAAAGAGAAACAGTCGGCTGCTAGCACTTCAACCGTAGGACAAACTACCAGAGTCCCAAAAAGAAAAACGACATTCAAATTCTCGACAAAAGACGTTTGGACGTGGAAGACAGTGACTGGTGTTTAGCACTATCTCGTCTCCTCTGGCAACGTGTGTTTCTGGTTTCAGCAGAAGCATCTCTGGTCAGGGTTTTGTGACTGTGTTTGCGTTCATAAGCGAGCTTGTGTAGATTTGCTATAACAGCTTTAAACTTTAAGAAAATGTAGTTGAGTAGAAATTACAGATATTTGATTAAAAACATATTGGAGTAAAAGTTAAATGTAGGCGTCAAGAAGATTACTTAAGTAAAGTGCAGTCACAGAAATATTGTACGGAAGTAACTTAGTTACATTCCATTACTGCCTAAAATAAGAAAGTAAGAATTTAAATATACACTCCAAAACAATTCAATGTTGAATTTACTTTAAAAAAGGTTATTAATGGAATCAACAGAAGACATATCGGAAGCCATTGACAAAAAAAAACTCATATCATGAGTATCTTTATTGATTTAAAAAAAGCATTCGATACAGTGGATCATAAAATTCTTATTAAAAACTTAGTAAATATGGCATCACAGGAATGGCCCTAAAATGATCATAAGTTATCTAACTGATAGGCAGCAATATGTTCAAATAAACAACACAAAATCACATATAAATAACATTACTTGTGGTGTACCACAAGGGTCAGTATTAGGCCCTAAACTATTTATCATTTATATAAATGACAATGTTGAGGTATCCGATATATTAAAATGCACCTTATTTGCAGATGATACAACTTTTTATTATTCAGGAGATAATGTTGAGCAGATGATAGAAGTGATACAAACAGAGATGAAAAAATAACTATGGTTTGATGGGAACAAACTATCATTGAACAGTGATAAATCACGTTTTATGATATTTAGTAATACATATTCAAATGATGAAATTTTATTAAATATAGATTAGATTAATATTAAAAGAGTTAAAGAAGTCAAGTATCTGGGAGTCATCATTGATGAAAAAATGTCTTGGAAACTACATATAAACAGTGTCAAAACTAAAATGTCTAAAACTATTGCACTTTTACATAGAGCTAAATGGTTACTTGATAATGATTCCCTATATTTGTTATATAACTCGCTGATCATACCATACCTGAACCACTGCATTGAAATCTGGGGAACAAGATATAAAACTTACACAAATTCCATTTACATCTTACAGAAAAAAAGCAATAAGAATAATCACAAGGAGCAACTACAGAGATCCGTCCAATCCATTATTTATAAAATTAAAAACACTAATATTTTATGATCTGGTGGACTACAATATTTTTACATTTATGTATAATGCAAACAAAGGGTACGCACCTGCAGGATTAATCAAAAGATTTACCAAAAGACATAGCAAATATGATTTAAAAGGACACGACTTATTTAATATACCTAGACATAGGATACTCATAAAGGAACATTGTGTCTCCATATATGGAGTTGAAATGTGGAATAAATTAAATACTGAAATCAAGAATGCAAAAACAATATTGACTTTCAAAAAAGATTAAAGAAAAAAGATTTTAAAAAGGGGAAAAAGGGAACAAGCCTATGTATGCATATGTGTATTTATGTAAGTATATATCTATATAACTTTATGCTTCTTTCTGTGTAACTTGTTTTCTCTCTTTTTTCAATTCATGGGTTGAGGTTGTGTCAGCCAGCTAGTCCAGAAACAATATTATTCATGTTTTTAAGAATCATACGTTTATTTCCTTTGTATTAATGTTATTTTAGTTAAAAGGGGCAGATAACATGTTTTTCTTCTTTCTGTCCCCTTTTTCATTTTGGCTTTTAGCAATTTAGTTTTGTATTTTTATCTTAATGTCAATAAATGAAAAACAAAGTTGAAAAAAAAGTTATGTCTGCTGGCTCCACTAAACCTAGTTGCTTATTATTGAATTGAATTAAATGTAAATAATATACATTAAAGCAACTGGTTCAGTGGAACCAGTTCACATAACTTGGCTAATTCAGGATTTTTTTTAGTGTATTTGGAACTTTGGAGGTGAGAAACCCACATCCCCCCACCCCCACTATCGATTTTGGCCAGTGCTGGTGCAAAATGTATGACTTCCATTTCCATAGATGCTGCATCTGTGCACACACGCCTGAGCGTTCGTTCACATGCTGGTGTGTACGTGTGCTGGGTTGTACATTAGCGTGCTGGTGTTCCTTCACAGATGATCCCATGCCAAAGAGGAAAAATCCCACAGGGTGAATCAATAGATAGTGCAGGATAATGGAGGCCTGCTCACACAGCTGTGTTCTGCTTCCCTGTGTGCCCGCCTGGCTGGCTGAGAGCACGAGTGGATGACTAGCTGGCTAACCGGCTGGCTCAGAGACTTCAGCGAGCCCACGTAGCATCCCACACCTGCCAACACACAGTTTGATGTGTACTGGTCAACGGACAACACCCACTCACAGCTTCACTAAAACTGTAATCACAAACACAGACACACACCGAGAAACATTTGCATTGGCCCAGGAGAGCAACCACACACTGAAATTATTAAGTTTTCCCACTTTTAGTCAAACTTGATTCAAAATATTTAGATTTTCTGTGCAAAAAATAATGTATTCTGTTCACGTTTCCAAAAATTAAACATATTTTGGTTGATTTGGCTAAACTATAAAGAGGATCAGCCAAATTGGCTGATCTGTTCATCATCTTATCTGCCTCGTACTTTTCTCACAACAGTAATACTTGAGCAGCCATCCCTAAAGACACAACATCCCCGAGGCAGACTTTGTAATCAATACCAATAAAAATAAATCCTTTACCTCATTTTCTTAAGTGCCTCTTTTATTGATTTTTAGCTACCAACTTAACAAAACGGCCAATAAACATCAGCAAACACCCCGAACCCTGATGGAAATCTTCTACAGATCACAGCCAGGGATCAAAACATGAAAGATAAATTCCCTTCCACTTTGTAGCCCCATTAAAAAGGATTATTTACAAAAATGATCTGACTGAAGCTTTCAATTAAATATCTGCTGAGAGTGTGAAGGCGTAAATGATTAAATGAAGCTGCAGAGGCAGATTTTTATTTAAGATTAAAGCAGAAGATAAAAGGGGTGGAAAAAATTCCTGTTTCAGATGAATTTGTGCATCTACATCAAGTCTGCAGTTTGAGTGTTTATCTTCCTCCTTCCATCCATCATTCCCTCAGTTTGGAGGTTTCATTTGTGCCATGGCTGATAAGAAGCTAACAGAAAAATGCAGAAAAATACTCCCTAATTAAAGAGCCATGAAGATTCAGGGAGTGTTGCATTCAAATGCGCGCACGAACACACACACACACACGCACACATACTTGTATCTGTATCATAGTGAGGATCATCCATTGACTTCCATTCGTTTTTGTGACTAACCATAACCATGACCATAACCACAACCGATGCTGATCTATTCTCAAACCTTACCTTAACTCAAAGTTAAATCACACCATACCTCTAAACCAGCATGTAAGCTTTTTAAAAAAATGTGAGGTACACAAAAATGTCCTCACTTTGTGGGGAAATAGTGAAATGGTCCTCAGCATGTATTAAGTACAAGTACACACACACACACACACACACACACACACACACACACACACACACACACACTGAGCAGCACATCTTGCAGGGTTGATGTGCTGTGGCTAATGATAAAGGACAGAAGACCACAGCAACCACATCTCTTCCTCGCCATAAAAATTAGTTTGTCGTTTCACATCATTATTTAAATCAATCCCATAATTTCTAAAATATTTGCATATTCAAAACTGGCTGCCCCTTTTTTAGCCTTGAGCAGACGCACATGGCAGTGATACACAAGACACAGAAACGAAGGGGCTGCTGACTTGAACTTGCATCAAATGTCTTAGATTTTTCATTTGAAGACACATCAATATCTTAAGGGTCTCTAGACAAGAAAACACACCCCTATTATTTCTACATCACAACATATCACGTTTAAAACGCCGTGGAGAAAGGGCTTTCTCTGTCTGTGCACCGAAGCTGTGGAACGCATTACCACTGCTAGTGAGGCAAGCACCAACAGCTATCATTTTTAAATCACGCTTGAAAACTCACTACTTCAACCTAGCTTATACCACATAATTATGAACCTCACTTACATCTGCATTGTTTAAAAATGGACTTCACAATATCAACTTCCGTACTATTGAGGTTCTTTTTTAAAACGTTTTTCTAATGTTTTATTCTCCCTGTGTCTTATTGATTTTTAGCTGTTAGTTTTGGGAATTTTGTTGAATTTCCTTTTTATCTTTTATCTGTGTTCGACATGTTTGTATAACGCCGGTTTAATTAACTAACATTTTTAGTGTACAGCGCCTTGTTTGGTTGTAATGCCTTGTGAATGCGCTTTATAAATAAAATTGGATTGGATTGGATATCGATCAGTTAGATTTCTGTCTTACTCATTTTGTATCTCACTCAGTCATCAGTGTTGACCTGAAGTGTCCCTGATGCTTCTGTTTTACGTAAATAACTGTTTCTGCATAAGTAAAGTATGACAGACAAAACTTTACTTTGATCTTTCTTCTATTATTTAGTTTCACTAGTTAATATTAATTATTTATTAATATTAATATTGAATATTTTATTATTATTATTTTCATGTGTTAAAATATTAGATGTTCAGTTGAATCAAACTGCTATATATATATATATATATATATATATATATATATACGATCAGTGAACAGTAAAAAACTTGAAATATAAAAATCAACATCTTTTTAATTATTTTTTTTGTCACACTTTCCTAATTGTGGGCCGTATTTTGGGAAACTTTTTTGTTTAATAATATTTTTTTTCCCCAAATCAGAAAAATACGCCAATTTATAATCACCTCGTGAAAAGTAAATAAATAAAACTTATGATTGAAGTTAAGGAAGAAATGATCAAATGTTTTGTTTTGTCTGTTCTAGCAATACAGGAAGCCTGCAAAACTGGAACTGATGAGCCTTTTATGATAGATCAACTAATGTTTCTGACTGCTTTCTTAAAATTAAGGCAATGGAAAAATCTTCATCATCATCTAAGCTGGAATCTCAACTCAGACAAACCTTCATGAGCAAAAACAAAAAGTTTAGGCAAGCTTTAACTTGTTTTAAATATCTAAATTTCTTTTCAATCCTCTCAGGAATGACGTGTGAAAAGTTGAGTTCACCTGTGTGTGGTATTGCTGACGTCTAGAAGCTAACATGAAACTAAAGAAAATCCAAAGTGTTATTTTGTTTTGTGTTTAAGGTTAGTTATGATTTTCATATTATGCTGCACATACAGCGGAACATTTAGACTAACAACTGCAAGATGAAATTAGATGTTCAGAAAAATGTTGAAAAAAGGAAATTCTTCCCAGAATCAACCTAGAAAGGGCTGCGGATTCAGACGACATCCCTGTTATACTCATAAACTGTGAAGACAAATGCTAATGTCCCTACTTGTCTCAACATCTGCTTCAAGGCCACTGCCATTGTTCTGGTATTGACTCAGCTTTTTCTCCGAATGGACCCAGGATTTTGTGTCTCAGACACCTTTCCTCAGGTTAGAAGAAACATCTCCAGCACCACTAAAGTGAGTACTGGAGTCCCTCAAGGTTGTGTGCTCAGCCCACTCTTGTTCAAATGACATTAGCTACGTTTACATGGGCACCAGTTATCGGAATGAATCAAAACTTCTTCATGTAAACATGATCATCATTCCGACTGACGTCCATGTCCACACTCATTCGCATTCTTGAAGAAAAAATAACGCCCACTGCGCATGTGTGCAACTTGGGCATGATGTCTTTCCACCTTTGCAGCCGCTCAGGACACATTGAAAACATGGTGGGAGGTAAACATATTCTGCACTCCTCTCCTGTGGTGGAGAAACAGTAGCGTTACCTACCGCTGAGCTTAAAGTGATCAGTAAAATCAAAAGCATGCAGGTAAAAATGCAAAAAAAAAAATAAAAATAATAATAGTACATCAAACTTATATAGCGCTTTTTAGAGATGCTTTCATGCACTCTCACATTCACACACTGCCAGTGATGGTAAGCTACTATGTAGCCACAGCTGCCCTGGGGCGGTCTGACAGAGCCAAGGCTGCCATTTGGCGCCATCGACCCCTCTGACCACCACCAACACAGGCAAGTTGGGTGAAGTGTTTTGTTGCCAAAGGACACAAAAGCAGAAAACCCCTGGCGTGAGAGGGAGTCGAACCAAAGGTCCATAATGAGAAAAATGGCATAAGTTAACAGACAAAGCTAGAGAATTAGAAAATAAAATGCGAGGGGAAAGACGTGCGGACAAGATGATGTTTGTTTACTATTTTGTTTTCCAGGAAAGACAACCCTGCGCATGCTCAACCTATTTAATCTGACTGAATGTCTGGTGCATGCATACTCATGGCATGATCAGTTAGTGTCCAATCAGTTTCCCTCTGGAATTAATTAAGTATTTTTGAATTGAATTGAATTGAATTGAATTGAATTGAATATAAACAGAGATTTGGGATTTACGATCAACCAACATTTGAATCAGATAGGGGATATTTGGCGCATGTAAACGTAGCTATTGATCCGTCTTCCCTGATCAAAAATGTTTATCAAACAGGCTACATCCTTGAGTCTTTAAATCCCCCCCAAAATATAAAGAACCCCACTACCACTACCACTCCTGCCCATTTTTTGTTGTAGTGTGTTGCTTTTCTCAGAAACTCGAAACAATATAATAAGGTACAAAAATAATTTATTTCAGCAATTCTAGAGAAACTAATAAATGAGATAGTTAAATGCAAAGCCAATGTTTTATATGTTTTAGTTGTGATGTGGCTCTCAGTGATAAAAACCCCACATTCAAAATCTCAAACTATTTGAATACTGTGAAAAGGTTCAATCTTCTTGGCTTGAAGTGTCAAACTCTGGCCTCTCGTACGCACGTTCCTCCGCAATCGTCTGATGAGAAATCCCACCTGTGCGTACCCAGGTGCTCATGTCCGTTCACCGTCATTTACATACAGAAACACCCTCAATTGACCATATTTGGTCACGCTACATAGTCAGCACGTGAGGGAATTCCTTGTTTTGTTTTTGTTTTTTCCCAGAAAAAAATAAGAAAAACTTTATTGACAACGATATCGAGACAATGGCTGCCAAAGCGCAAAAAAATAAAAAATAATAAACAAGTTGCTGAGGTTATAAACACGGTCGGGACAGAGGAGAAGTTCCCATCAGAAATAAATAAAAACATTTTTTTGATAAATGGTAGGCATGGTCAGAGCTGTTCTCATATTTAGGAGCATGTTCACGCACAAGTACAAATGGGTAACTACAACACAATGCATAAATTTGTGCACAAAATACGCACAGATCTGTGAGTAAGTACGGTTTATAAATGAGGCCCCAGCATAGGCTTCCTGAGCCTTTAGATGGTCTCTCAGCCTACGTTCAGTTTCTGAACTTTTGCATCATATTCTAAGTTTTTGACTTTCCTCCGTACATGTTGTGTGCGGCGTCTTCCAAGAGGAATGTTGTCTTGTACCACTGTATTTTATATAATTCACCATATAGCTGAAATGGAAATAAAAGCCACTTGAGCCGTGATTTTTGATAGTTTGCCTCATCTGTATGTGTAACTGTTTAGAGTTGGGAGGCTCAAAACCTTGAGAGCATAAAAGTCGTGCCAAATGGAATCTGTGGAATTTATAAAACCTTTTTAAGCAAATATTGACAAAACTCAGAGCTACTTTCTGGTTAATCAGTTCTAACTGATGCAACTATTCTAGATACAAATGTATGTTTTGACAAGGCTTGAAGATTGTGACTTTTGTCTATTAACCTTGGAATTCCAGAAATTCCAAACTACAATTGCCATCCTTAAAGGCTCGTTCTTCATGCCATTCCTAAAAAAAACAAAAGGTTCATTTCTCAAACTTTCTTTGCTCAACTTGTATTCTGATCCCAGGTGAGAGGAATGAAGATGTGGAACTCCGTGTCTCTGTAAACGTAGATCACAACCCGATCGTCTGATACTTAACACGGTGCCACCGTCAAAGTAGGTCGTTAAAGTAGTAAGGACATATGGGTCACATCAGAGCTGCTGTGAATGCGCCGAGGCACCCTGCATTGTACTTAGCTGCTCAAGTGTGTGTATATGTGTGTCCACCGCGCGAGCTGCTTACGTCTGGTTGGTATCGGATAAATGGAACATCGCTGAACCGTGTCACAGAAGCAATCATCAGACATACAACAGACATCTGGTTAGTGAAGGTATGTAAAGTATGTATGTGAGTGTGTGTGCGTGTGGGCGAGGGGTATTGTCCAGCGTCCTCTAAGTCATGTAACACAGCACCGCCTTTGTAATCGAAGAGGATGGTTCCTATAATATTTTATTCATCAGGACATCAAAGATACATTCAAGTGCAGGTGTCAAAAAGTCCATTATTCAAGAGTTAAGATTTCATTATTTTCTCATTTCTCTTTTCAAACCAGATCTGCTCAAAAAGTTTCTTTATTGAGATTCGAACTTCTGAACAATTCACTTATTTAATAATCAGGAAAAATAGAAATGGAGAGTGAGACTGCCCGACAGACAGACAGACAGACAGACTTGCATAAATACAGAAGCAGGGAGTGTGAATAGGAGGGAGAGAGAGTATGCTGAATCCCACTCAGACCACCTGCTCATCAGTTCCTCTGGCACAACAGATACTGTCATTGTCCACACAAACACCAACATGCACACGCAGAAAGAGATCTGAAATATAAAAATCTCCCGGTGCGCTCACAGAAAGCCTTTCCCAATCCCTCCCACATCAGATGCTGGGCACACAGTCTTGATTTAAAACTGTTAGGTGCCATTCAGTATGGGCCTGGTTGGGAGCCAAGCCTCGGACATTTCTCAAAAGGTTCCGCTTAGTTACCTGTGCCGCTACTTTACCAGCGTGCGTGATGTCTTTTCCAGGGTTGCCTTATTTTGTTTTTGTCAGTGAAGCTTAATGTCAAACGAATGAGCTGTACAGATAATCCTACTGGACATGGCATTTGTAATTATTTGATCATTTAAAGTTTTGCAGTGTATTTTTTAGTATATATTTTTTGGCATCGGATTGGAAAATACAATCTGTCTCCACAGTACCCCAGTGCCACCTCCCCCCTCCATTATTCTCAATTGAGGGGATTCCATTGAAGAGACAGGTGCAGCTATGCATCAACCCTACCCCCTAGTGAAGAAGAAAGTCGCACAAACGCGTCATATCACACAACACACAACTCACACGGTGGCATACGTACAAGCACCCTCCGCCCACGCTGACTGTGCATTGTCTGGTCGCAGTATGTGTGTGTGGGGAGACTCAGGTACCCAAGGTAATGGCACCTGGGGTTATTCAGGCCTAAATGGCAGCTCTGGCTACACTGCAGCTCACAAAGTGCTTGTACGAGCACCGTGGAGACTAATGCGCCTGTGCACACAATGTCTCGCTCAACTACAAAGGACAGGTGTGTGCGTGTCACCAAATTGTCCCCCCGTTGTCTGGGCCTCCCTGAGTGGCAGGCCCTGTCCATTAGCTGCAATTTAACAGGATGATCAGAGTGCTTGAAAAGGGCCACATCAAACAGGTCTGGAGAATCCCAGGTGCCCGGCGCAAACGCGGGCGTCAGCCATAACCAAGCCCACTTACAGGCGTAATGTATTCTGTGAGGGAAATGAAGATGTTCCTCCTCTATCCAAGGCTCTTTTGTTCTGTGGCGCACAGACAGGAGGGATTGTTTCTAAGTTCACATGATGTCTGCGTGATGAGAGCAGCGAGGGCAATTATCTTTCGGAGATGCATATTAATATTTCACTAATGGAAGGTTGATGGTCCTGTCATGGCAAAGTAATAATACACTGTGGAGGGAGAGAAACACAAAAGCTAATGTTGATCATCACGGCCAAATATAAGCTCTGATCTTTGATACAGATTTTCACCTTTGAAGTTAAAATATGAAGCCAAAGCAGGCTCAGTAGGCAGGGATATTAAATTTAGTGTAATTTCATTTTTTGTTTTATGTTCTATATCATATCTTTTTGACTAAATAAATGATAGCATGTGCTCATTATTGTTTATTTGCAAAAATATCTTTAAAAGCTCTGGGAAATACTGCAGAGGTTGGTATGTTTTATTACAAGGCCCACTGCGGGATTTGGTCAAAACATTAAATTATTAGAAATTAAAACTAGAAATACTGTTTTGCAGAGAAAACAAAGAAAATCTATTTAAAATGCACAAAAAATTATTTATTATTTGACCAATTCATCTATTATCTATTGACTATAAACAGGAAACGATCAACTCCCTTAGGAGAACATTTAGCTCAAAGAGAAAAGGAACAATATTTTCTGTAGGAGCGTCATCTCCTTTTGGAAGGAGTCGGCTCGTGCTAACACACTTCCATGGAAGCTGAAGAGGTACTTGAAAACCAAGCTTCCCTTTAGGAAAACGTAGCCCTCTTCAAAGTGTTGGAACTCTAAAGCAAAGACAGCAGTGGCTTTTTCATGAGTCCTTCTGGTAGGGCCTTACAGGCCGGACACGTGCTACTTAGCTGTCTGCTAAAAGACACAAACACAAGAACAAGTTACTAAAGCAGACTTTGATTTGCTAGTTGGGAATAATGTTGAACTCATTCACTGCCATTGACGACTCAAGTCGTCATTTGCATTTTTTACTGTTTGGGCATCGGAACGAGCCCACGCACCGTGAGAACAAACATCTCAGCTCTAAAGCCGATCTTCATCCGCATACGTCACTCGTCACGAGACCAGGAAGCAGAAAATCCATGTGTTATGAGATCGTTTTGGGCCGCTGCTGTAAAAAAAAGTGAGGCGCGAACTGGAAAAGCTTCTGCCGATCACAATTATAAAAGAACGGATAACGCTCGAAACATGCGGATTCTCCCTGATGTAAGAGGTGAGTCTCCGCTTTGTTTTGATTGTTTTGGCGACGACGTCATCCTAGCGCGCAACGTTGTGTGACTATTAAAAAACAGTGACAACGGTGAGAAACGTTGCCAGCGAACGGCTTTACCGATCAGGAAATGCCTGGCAGTGAATGAGTTAATGTTGGTTTTTCTTTAATTTTTTGTGTAATTTGGTTTAAGTTGTCATTCACCCATGTTGCTTTGGTCACTAGCAGGAATGAATGCTTTGTGAGTAGTTTTCTGTGGGGGAAAAAAAAGCTCCGGCGCTCTTGTTTCAGGGTGTAAAGATTGTCTGAGGAGTGGGGGGTAGAAAACAACAGGGTTACAAGGCCTATTCATGGATATTCATGAAATGCAAATCCTTCGCTTCTGATTGGCTAACAGCAATGCAACTCTTCTGCTGCCTTCATTTACTCTTTTTTTCTTATTTCTTGGGGCTTAAAAAATTCAACATTGATGTTTTATTTTCACAAATAACACAAGCCTGAACGTTTTCTGCACTGTTGAGGAATTGTTAATGCTAACGGTTAGCTTCTACTATTAGCTTTGACCATGGACATAGTTTTTTGAGGGGGTACGGGGGGACCTGCCCCCACCTCTACTTTTTTCAATGTCAGTTTTGTCCCCTGCACTTTTTACCATCCAAAAGCAATATTACGCTATATTAAATAGACACTGGTTGAGCACTAGGACCAAGCGGAAAACAGCTGCTTGTGTTGAAGCCTGTTTCTCATTAGAACCGTCCGTAAGCTCGTCTACTGGCTCTGCTGATACTTGCTAACGTGTGATTGGCCGTTCCTGCCACCTCTGTTCTTGACTGTTCTGCATTCCCGACATTGCATAAAAGATCCTCTAGGTTTTTGTTTTATACATATTCTTCGTATACTTACAGTAAAGACCTCCCACCACCACCAGGTCTGCATGCAGGCTGTCCCCCGTCAGAACTGCGTCTATGGCTTTGACATCAAAGGTACTGGCTTTTAACAACCAGATCATTTTCCTGTCTATTGCCTTTCAGCGGCTAATGCAGCCGATAAGGGTTGAAAAAAACGTTCATGTTCAGCATGCATTTGAAAGTCAGAGTGACTGGTTGTATTTCAAAAAGTAGAATTTGTGAGTTTTTCAGTGAATGAGCTTTTTAAAGAAATCTCTTTCATGAAACTAAGAGAATAGTCTTACACATTTCTAACATTCAAAATTATGTTTTTGAATAATCCCAAAATTTACACCTTTTTCACCCATTAACTCACCATTTTTTTCAAACAGGCTGTAATGAACTCATTAATCGTTTTAGAATTAATAGAGTTTATAATGCCCCTCTGGTTCAAGCGCCTACAAACCCAGCCTTGATTTTAACAGTAACTCACATATCGGACTTGGACCCTGCCAAACCAACCACATACCTGTCATTATCAGCAGAGAGCGACCAATCGATCATAAATCTAGCAGACCCAATTTCAATGACCTTACCAAAAACTTCAAGTTCAATAAATCACACAACCACTCTACCTCCAGCATCTGTTAATATGGCTTGTTTTAATGTTCGCTTTCTGCTGAACAAAACTTTTACTATAAATGACTTGATTTTAGATTTTAATCTTCAGTGTTTATTTTTAACTGAAACATGGCTGAGTTCAGATGCCTCTGTTGTTCTCACAGAGGCCTCCCCACCTGATTTTAATTTCAATCTTTCTACGAGGAATGGGAAAAGGGGAGGCGGGACTGCTTTTACAAGCTCATCAATACTTTTATCAAAACCTGTTTTATTAGATAATTTTAACACTTTTGAACACACTGCAGCCGCTTTTAGCATTCCTCAGATTTTATGTGTCACTGTTTACAGGCCTCCTAAACAGAGTGCACCTTTTATTCAAGAGTTTTCAGAGTTTTTATCAATTTGACACAACTCCTTTGATGGGATTATTTTAGCTGGAATTTTTAATCTGCACGTGGATAACCTTTTAGACCCTTTCGCCACAGATTTTTTAAACATCTTGAATTATATGGATTATACCCAGCATGTCACACAGCCAACTCACAAGAGAGGACACATCCTGGACCTGGTTATCACGTATGGCCTGTCCATTGGTGTGTCCTCTGTTGTTGGCTTGGCAGTGTCTGATCACTATTACGTATTTTTTAACATCACCAGCATTATCCAGTGCGGGCCCTCTGTGAGAACTGTAAGGAAATGCCATCTAACCCCTGAAGTGGCTGCTGGTTTTCTTGAAGCTTTGAACAACATCCCTCCAGCTAACGTCTCCGCCCCCTGTGATGCCATTATCAATGATTTTAACAGAAGACTTGAGTCAGCTCTTAACTTGTTTGCTTCACTCAAAACCAAAAACTTACAGTCAAATCATACATCACCTTGGAGAAATGAAAACCGAAGAAAACTAAAGAGAAACTGCAGATTGGCGGAGAGGAGATGGAGGAAAAACAAATTAACAGTAAATCATCATATATACTCAGAACTACTTGAAACATATAATAATGCCATAAGAAATTCAAGAAATGCATATTTTTTCCTAAATCCTCTCAGACAATAAAAATAACCCTAAAATTATTTTCTCCACAATCAATAATATTCTCAACTCCAACCAAAACTCAACTCAGAAAACCCCCTCAAACACTCTCTGTGAGGAGCTTGCAGCCCACTTCAGAGGGAAGGTAGACACCATCAGATGTAACATTTTATCCTCTCAATGTAACATGGTTTTAGACACATCTGAGAGTGTGTGTCTACCTGAGGAAACACTGGACAGTTTTATTCTGGTTGAAGCTGAGAGTCTTGATAAAGTTTTCTCCTCAGTGAGACCCACCACATGTGTCCTGGACCCTATTCCCACTAGGTTTTTTAAACAATTTTATGATTCTTTTAAAGATGAAGTTTTAACTATGATGAATTGCTCCCTTCAGACAGGGGTCTTTCCTGCTGCTTTTAAACGGGCAGTGGTGAGGCCCCTGCTGAAGAAGAGCAATTTAGATTTTAATGACAAACAATTATCGACCAGTATCCAACTTACCATTTATAAGCAAAATTTTAGAAAAGCTTGTTCAACTTAATGATTTTATCAACACCCTTAAGGTCTTTGAAAAATTTCACTCTGGTTTTAGGGTGAACCACAGCACCGAAACCGCCCTTCTGAAGATTTTAAAAGATTTTAGAGTAAATTATGATGCCTGGAGGGTGACTGTGTTGGTTCTAGTGGATCTAAGTGCTGCATTTGACACAGTTGACCACACTATTCTTTTACTCATTTGAAACGGATCGGCCTTTCTGGTGCTGTTCACCGATGGTTCACTTCCTACCTCACAGACAGGACTTTTATGGTGAGTTTGGATACCTGTTCCTCGAGGGTTCATGGGATTACATGTGGTGTGCCTCAGGGTTCAAGTTTAGGCCCAGTGCTTTTTAACCTTTATATGCTCCCTCTCGGCAGTGTCATCAGGAGACACGGGGTGAATTTCCACAGCTACGCAGATGATACACATTTGTACATCTCTGTGTCCTCTGATGACACACAGCCAATTGATGCACTTTTTAACTGTATTTTAGACATCAAATCCTGGATGGCAGGAAACTTTATCCAGCTCAACCAGAACAAAACTGAAGTTGTAGTTATCGGTCCTGAGAACCAGACAGAGAAACTTTTACCAAAATTACAATCACTGTCTTTTAATCTATCTTCACAAGTGAAGAACCTGGGTGTCATCTTTGACTCTGAGCTGACTTTTATCCATCATATTAAAAATATCACCAAAATAGGTTTTTATCATCTAAAGAGCATCGCCAGAGTCCGCCCCATTCTCTCTCGGGCCAATACGGAGACGCTGATGCATGCTTTTATCACCAGTAGGATAGACTACTGCAATGCCCTGCTTTCTGGTCTTCCTAAAAAGAGGATTTCAGGTCTACAACTATTACAAAACTCAGCAGCACGTGTCCTGATGAAGACCAGGAGGCAGGAGCACATCACTCCAGTTTTAGAATCACTGCATTGGCTCCCTGTATGTTTCAGGATCGATTTCAATATACTTTTAACGGTTTTTAAGTGTCTTAATGGTCTTGGGCCTTCTTATCTTTCAGAACTGCTTTTACCGTATAAACCCACGCGGTCACTGCGCTCCTCTGGCAGCCGTCTCCTTGTCATCCCTAAAGTCAGGACTCATATTCACGGCGAAGCGTCCTTCCAGTACTACGGTCCTCGCCTCTGGAATGAGCTGCCAGGGGACCTCGGGGCCACAGAGAACGTTCATGTTTTTAGAAACAGGCTCAAGACCCACCTTTTTAGCTTAGCTTTTAACTAATTACTATCACTTTTTAAAAAACTAAATTAATTAATTAGGTTATTTATTTATTTATGTATTCTTTTTTAAACAGAGTTTTTATTTATATATACAGTTTTTAAACCATAGATTTATGATCTACACCATTTTAATATCTATATAACTTTTATATTACAATTTTTATTTTAGCTTTTATTATTTTATATTTTAACCTTAATTTAACCTTTTTTCAGTGTTTCCTCTGTGGGTGCCCTCTTCCCCGGGGGCGGTGGTCGGCTGTGGTGGCCTGAGTACTTTCCAGGTGTGCCCAGGTGGAGGTGGGGGCCTCCGCCCTCCCTGCCCTGGGCGCCCTGTGTCGGTGCCTCGGCTGCTGCATTTCCTTAGCTGGTCTGGCTCATCTAAACTCAGTCCATTGTGTTTTTTCCAAGTGGGGTGGAGGGGTGGGGGGTGGGGGTCATGTGTGTGTGTGTGTGTGTGTGTGTGTGTGTGTGTGTGTATGTGTGTGTGTGTGTGTGTGTGTGTGTGTGTGTGTGTGTGTGTGTGTGTGTGTGTGTGTGTGTGTGTGTGTGTATGTGTGTGTGTGTGTGTGTGTGTGTGTGTGTGTGTGTGTGTGTGTGTGTGTGTGCCGGAGGATGAGTTTTGTGAAGGGTTTTTTATTCTCAGACTGTGTCTAAATTCTGGGGATGGGAGGGAACGTGGGTATGCGGGGCCTTTTTAATTTGTTAAGCCCTTTGAGTTACATTCATTGAATGATTAAGTGCTATTTAAATAAAGTTTGATTTGATTTGATTTGATAGTAAATGAACTGTAAACAGCCTTAAAGTATGAAGTGGTAAAACATTTTGTGAAAGAAATCTCACTTAGATGTGAGATTTTGACTTTTTTGGTCAGCTTTATAAACCAGCGTGCTATTTTACGCCTTCTTTCTTCTTGAAACACCTCGTCTTTTATGATATAATTTCTGCTCCTGTAACTAGGGCAGGGTCCAAGCAGGACAGCAGAATTGGGACCAAAAGGACACAATGTCCCAAGTCACTTTGTTGATTTATGACCACCAGTCTGCCCCTGCAGTGACCTTTCTAGGTGTCACCCAGACAGGGATGCAACACTCAGGCCGAGATGACAAAGCTTCCCTCCGAAGGTCAAGCCCTGCCCCGCAGCCACATTCTCTGAAACTCATCACGAGCTCTGGACACACTTCTCCACCAACTGCATTCACTTCTTCTGGGAAAAGTGTCTAGCTGCAGGCCATAGCATCGTGACACAAAAGCAATCATAACCACCTGTTCGTTGACGTGCCCCAACTGTGATGAAGTGCAGCGCGGTCCTTTCACCGGGTCACTTCTCAGCTAGCATTCATCTGTGCTGTTCCATGTTAAATCACTCATCAGGCTGTTTTAGTCACATATTTCAGCAGTGTTATTTTTATCTAAACCAAAACTTAATGATACAGAAATCATTTGATAATTGCAGTCAAAATTAATAACCTTAAGAGGCAAAAAAGCTTCAGCATTGACCACAGAAGGGGTCTGATGAGCTTCGGATGCAGAAAAAGAAGAAAACAGGAAAGTGGGTCTTTTTACACTGACAGGTGTGCAACACTGGCTGTCCCCTTTCAAAAGCATCCATTTCCTTAGCAACTGGATGTCAGCTCAATTCAGCCGGGCAATTTTAGCAGATGGCTTGGTAAATACCTTACCATGTGTTCATGTGGAGAAAGTATAATGCATCACGGCAAAATGAACGTACATTTCCTCAACATCTTCACATAATGAAGATGTCCTTTTGTCCTTTGGTACGATAAATAAAATATATTAAATTTGTATTTATGCAGGTGTGTCTTTATTCCCCAATCTTTAACACTTTATAAAAAACACACAAGGAATAATGTTGCATGTTTCAATAAGAACTTTAAGCTAAGACCAAGGTTTATGAGGGGTTTCTTTATTCTTCATGTTTCTTAACTATTTACTTGCTTTTGTTCTCTCTTTGCTAACCATCTGAAATGTTGCTTTGAAATCAATTCCGTCCTTGGGACTGCCTATTAACCTTCCTCTAACCTTAAATATTTCATCATGCTTTCCTCCTCTGTTCTTTTCTTTTGGTTATATCTAATTAAAATGTGTTTATTTACGCTCTACAATAGTTAAATCCCACTTCTTTGTCTCCTTACGAGCCAGATGAGACCAGCGACAGATTAATGTTTTGGATCATGTCTGCATGCATTGTTTGGTTTTTAAACACACTCTCTTTAAAAATTATTTTATTAGTATTTTCAGGACATTGTTTAGTAATTAATCTAATGACATGTGTATTTAAAGGTGTGGGGGAACTCCTTTAATCAATATATTTGCATTAGTCTCTGGTAGGGTTGATTGCCTTCCAAGCTGTACTCAGGGCAAAAAAAGCCCAGAAACGCCTGCGTCAGCAGGGACAAGTCTGCCACACCAGAGAAGAACTTAACACGGCAGGATTTGGAGTCCTATTTCCTGATATTTAGACGTCTTGCCTCAATCTGGATAATAGCAATGTGACTCTTCCTCTCACTCAGTTTGCTCTGCTACATGGATGTTTTACAAATAACACAAGCCTGGAGGAACTTCTGCCGTGTGGTGAAGTTACGAATGCTAACAGTTAGCTTCTGCTAGCCGAGACGTCTTGTGCTGATTCTGGATGCTAAAACAACAACAGCCTCCCCCGTCACGAGCCAATATGGGCGAGTCAAAATGACCGCTTGAAATAAATCTGTCAGGCTTTTCAAATACTAGCGTTTCACCGTCTATTTTCCCTCAGAAGCTAATGCAGGATAAAGGGGTAGGAGACTATTTTCATGTTCAGCCTGCATGAAAAATTTAGAGTAATCGATTATAATCAGAAATTATAATTGAAAAATGTTTTTTCAGTTTTCTACACCTTTAAAACTGAAGTTTTCTGAGAAATGATTACTACTTGTTGTTTTTTTAAACACGATCAGTCATTCTGAGTTTCACATACGTACAGAACATAAAAAAGTACCAGTTTTCTGCGTTAGCCGGCAAAAGAACATTGACGAGAAAAACACGTGTCAGAAAAAGCCACACAGATGTGTGTCACACTGTAAAATTTGCATTCACAGACCCACCCATCTTGGCTGTGTCGCTTTTGTGACCAGGAGAGAGCAGAGCGCGTCTCAGCTAGTAGAAGCTAACTTTAGCATTAGCAGTTCTGCAACATGGCAGAACTTCTTCTGTAGAGTAATTTGTGGAGATAAAACATCAACATTAAATTTTTAACCCAAGAAAGTAGAGCAAAGAAAGCAGCTGCAGTGTTACATTGCTGTTAGCTAATCAAAAACGAGATCATAAATTCATAAGGTGTTATCCTCCTAATTCTGTCTTCTGCTCCCAGTAGCGCAAGAGCATTTTTTCCACAGAAATCAACTGATTCATTCATACTAGAGACCGCAGCAGATTTACTGCAATGACGAGTGCATGACCTATTTAATGTAATGTTCTTTTTTCAAGGTACTGAGATAATTTCTGACCAGAAAGGACCTGGAATCTCAAAATTGCCACAGCAGTTTAGGTTGGGTCAGGGTTGTGTTTCATAAACTTTTACCTGATGAACCATTTTGCATCACATGGTG
Organism: Nothobranchius furzeri; assembly: GCF_043380555.1. Classification (NCBI taxonomy): domain Eukaryota; kingdom Metazoa; phylum Chordata; class Actinopteri; order Cyprinodontiformes; family Nothobranchiidae; genus Nothobranchius; species Nothobranchius furzeri. The sequence continues at coordinate 30,186,405 of NC_091758.1, forward strand.
ATTTATATTTGTGGAATGAATTTTGTAATTCTGCCTGCATAACCAAGTAATTTGTGATTGACAGCTACAGTTTCTTTTAACAGTGTTTTATGTTTTTCTGTCAAATGAAAGCTCCCTGAAGAGGTTTTTCTTTTTTATGTTTTATTAAATGTAAAAGTCTTCTCATTGATGCAGCCTCAGAAACGGTTTCATCTAAATATCTTTAGGAGCACAGAGCGGGCTGATGCCTGTCTCTGAGTGTGCCTGCCATCACCACTGTACAGCATGTTGATGCACACGATCAGAGCTTGTGTCTCCTTCCCTGCCCACTGCCTGTGCACCACTCAGCTCCCCATATGCTGCTCCCCTGCGCTCCTCTCATCCAGCCACTGGGAGCTTGATTAAGCCTGACTTGTCACCAAATTACACACACAAAGTTTACATGCATTCCCCGGCTCTCCAGCTGTTGCAGATTTGTTACAAAGAATAAATCTTGAAGCAGTTGACTGAGCAGGTCTGGGATGTCTGCCGCCTCATTGATACGGAGAGATGGGAGTAAGGGGGGAATAGTAATGGAAAGCAAGACAGACGGCTGAAGAGGGAGGAGCCAAGCAGACTGACTAGAAAAGCTGATTTGAATAATTTTATGAGGCTCTCATAGAAAATGTACTGAGGGTGATTCTGAATTAATAAACTCCTGCAGAAACTGTTTAAGGTTGGGCCAAGTCATTGTCATCAAAAGTAAGTCTCAAGTTGTCCCATTCAAGTCTGGAGTCAAGTCCAAGTCTTAAACTCTAAACTTAGAATCCTAAACAAGTCTTAAGTCTGCATCTTAAGAGGTGAACAAACCAAAGCAGGACACATGTTAGTTGGTGTTAAAGTCTGACTCATGTCCAAGGTCTTTAGCGATTTTTGTCAAGTAAGCAAAATTGTGACTGGAGTCCAAGTCATGTGACTCAAATTCATACAACTGGTTTCAACTCACCAAAAGTTGGGTTTTGGCTTCTGTAGACTAAAAAAACTACCAAAAATTTGGTTGGAAATATATTTGGAGAACTTAAACACACGAGTTTGGCTTTAGTTTATTCTTAATGGCCATATGTCCAGGGTGCCCCCAAGGGTGGCCAGTGGAAAATTGCTGCTCACCTCACTGCCCCCCCAAAGGACGACATCCCCCACTTTAATAAACCTTATTTGTGATCACACAAACCATACATTCTCCATCTTTATCTAAGATGTAAATGTAAAACCTAATAAATACATACATATTTAATAAGTAAATAAAAAAACAAAATTAAAACATGTTGCTGAAGTATAAATTTTATTTGCTTTTGTGGGTGATTGTTTTCAGATAGGCGCAGTAAACGGTTCTAAATGCTAAAACAACAAATGTTAAAGAAAAAATTATTGAATTGATGTGTTCCCTAAAATGTTGTTTCTCAAATTTGAGGTCAAGATGTTGGATGCAAATTCCAAAGAACGAAGGAGCATGCACATCTAAAGTCCAAATGCTTCCAGAGTCGCCACAAGGATCGATTTGGTGTGCCACCTTCAAAATTTCTATGTCCTTCTTGTGAAAATTTTTCTGGCAGTGCCACTGCATGTGTTACGTTAATGTTTACTAATAAAACTATAAAAAATCTCCAAACACACAACAACATACCCAAGTGCAACGTGGGCAACATATCATACAGATAGTTCTTTACTTCATGTTTCTGAGTTGAAGTGCATCCATAGAATGTTTCAAAGAACAGTATGTGACATAACTTCTTGCCATACTAACACAACTTTATTCATAGCTGCAGATGAGGATCATCGGGAATCTTTTTACTCTGCTAATTTGAAACAAAAAAGGATATCTTTGAGCTTCTTTGTGTTATTCTGTGACTCCAGCTGTGTGGTGCACAGCCTTCATAGTTATCTTACTTTGCTACCTTTATCTTGTGGCTGTTCACAAAATACGACTGAATAAATCACATAACCGATTCTAAATGGAGGCAGTGATCAGCTGTGACTAATACATTCTTTGTGTATTTCAGTGAATCCACACCAAATGTGTGGTGGTTTAATATTAATGTATGTACTGCTACACCTCCAAATGATGTGACTCATTTAGAAGTAAAGCATTATTCAGAACAATAACATGATTAGACTTCACATACTTTTGTATTGATAACTTTGTAGCCATCCACTTGTTTTATGGAATGTTTCTAGAGCTCAGTTCTCAAATTCCTTGTTTGGCCAGATTAGATTTGTTTGGTTTACTACATTTTTGAGGTCATAAAGTGAGATTATCCAATCCAATTAAAGCATAAGTAAAATAAATAATTAAACCAGCTCTTTAATAAGTCCAGATATATTCAATTTCAAAAGTTTTTGATTTAATCAACTAATATTTTTATATTAAATTTAATCAACTAATATTTTTAATACAACTAATTCATTTGAGTGTAGAAAAAGACTTCCAATGACTGTGACTATAAAATACTCATGGGAGTGAAACCTGCTTTCCTATTTGTACAAAATAACAACTTTACACAAATTGTACCTCTGTTTGTTTAATTAATGAAATGCTGTCACTAAATGTAACTGATGCCTCTATGGCATTAACTCAAGGTGAATTCCATCCAAGAGATAATTTTGATGACCTTCTTCTGGAGACATTCTACTTAAAACCTTGATGTTTTCTGTCAGAGATAAGGACACAACTCTTCTTTTCTTCCCTCCTTCACCTTGAATGATCATGCATTTTCTCTAAGATCATCTAAATGACTGTGGCAGTAATTGCTGTGTGGGCATCATTATCCAAGAAAGCATGAATAAGACACAGTAATGAGCAAAAGCCCGGGAGCTCACTAGACCGTTGATCAATACCATTAAACAATGTGCACTTTGAGCTGAGCTGCATTCGAGAGCTCCGACACTCAAATGGATATTCCTCATAGCACTAATGGCTTTGAACCGGGCCTCCATTACCATGTATAAAACGCAGCCTATTACCATAATCAAATCTCTCTCTGTGTTTTTTTGCGTCAGAGATAATATGAAAAGACACGGGGTTGCTAATGTAATTAAGCGTATGCTATAATTACTATCCCCCGATCACATGACCTCTTCTCCTAACAAAGCAGAATAAATAGTCCCATTACCCTGACTAGTGCGTTGTGATTTGGTGCATTGTTGGTTTGCACCTTGTCTAATATTCATAAGTAAATAACATGGCTTTATTTGACCCGTGGTCGTTGAAATGTCAACTCCGAAATGTCAAAAATGAAACTAACTGGCACGTATTTGTGAACTCTTACTTCCTGTAAGTGTTCAGTGAATATATAAGAAGCTAAAAGATAATCTGACACCTAAAAATGATACCTGTTTTACTAATTACCAAGACGTTAATGGGTGTCGCTGATCACATGATTCTTTGAGATACAAAATATGGAACGGGTTAAAATGAAACTGATTAGCTTTTTGATATGTGCAGTGGTCTCTAGTATAATTTATTGTTTTGTGAGTCGATCTCTGTATGGAAAAAAGTTCTGGCGCTCCTGTTTCAGAAACTAGAAGTGAGTCAGAGCAGAGGGGACCAGAAGACAGCAGGATCTGGAGTCTTACTTCCTGATATTTGGATATCTCTCCTCTGATTAGCTAACAGCAACACGACACTAACACTGACTCTGCTTGCTCTGCAATGTGGATGTTTTATTTCTACTAAGAACACAAACCTGACGGAGTTCTACCGTGTTGTAGAGTTGCTAATGCTAACGATTAGCTTCTACCAGCCAAGGCAGGCTCTGCTCTCTCCTGGATGCTAAACCAACACCAGCCTTCCCAGCAGTGAGCCAAGATGGATGAGTCCATGAATATTAATTTTCAATATGAATTGATTGGCTTTTCTAATCCAAACGATTCCCAGTATTTTTTTCTGTCTGTGGCTAATGCTGGAAAAGGGGTAGAAGGCTATTTTCACGTTCAGCTTTCTGTTGCTTCAATATTTTATTACAATGTTGAGAATTATTGTGATTGATGAGGTCAGCATAAGCATGTCAGCCAAAGCTTCAAAATTGTTCACGTTATGTCAGAATCCTTTAAACTATACGTGTCTTTTCTACAATTCTGATGTGAAATTAGCTCTTTAGCTCGTTTGTGCAGGTGTTCACTTTCAGTATCTTTTTGTGTAACTGCGGAGTGTAGCTTATTAAATTTGATCACCTATTTCTAAATATGCCAAAAGGATCAAAACGTGCTTTCCTGTGTTTTCTTTTTTCTTTTTTTGCAAAGTGTTTCCTTTTTTTCAACATGAGGGAATTCAGACACTAAATACCCACCAATCCCAGCCCTGTGCATGCTTATCCCCTCCAGACATCATCCCCCATATCCTAGAAACCTGTGTGTTTAGGAATCAGGCTGCACCATGACTCTGCGCAGCAGCGCCTGGGAAGATATCACCAGACGTCCAAAAATTTCCATCAATGGCGGCTCAACTCCTCCGCAGCAACTCTCTGATAGGTTAATCCCTGTATCACACTTCAGCACCAGTTCACTAAGCGGCTTAAAAGGACACATTAGAACGATGACAATGACCTGCTAATGGTGTTACATTTCTCTGAAGCATTATGAGCTATCTTTGTCACGTTTATCTTATAATGAGATCTGTCAATCGGGGGGAAGGAGTGTGCCATGCAGCAGCCAAGGACATTGATATTTCACATAATAAATAATGACCTAGAAAGGGAGAAAACAAACCTTGATCCCTCTCCCCTGATCTGTTTTCTTTGCAGGCGACAGAGCGGGCAGCCCCATGGGGGCCCTGGAGCTCAGTGTCACCATTTAGATTGCTGGCTGTGCAGCCTCAAGTCCTCTGGGCCATCACAACAGCCCCAACCACAGCATGTGTGATTGATGAGCGCTGGTTCCCATGGGCGTTTTACAACATTTCCTAAAGCAATGTCCCCTGAAGAAGCTGTGCCATAATTCATCATGCTATTATTGTACCAAGTCCAAATAGTGACTTTGTCCTCTCTAATTTAAATATGGTATGTCTTTTTTCAAAATCCTGTTTTGTGTTATTACAGGAAAGGCGCAATGCTGATGCTAGAGAGTCACATAGTTTTCTGCTTCGGAAAAAGTTGTTGCTACTTTAGGACTTTTTCCCCTCCAAATTAAAACTCACTCATTATCAGCTTGCCTAAGTTCAGTAGTCATCAGGTGAGAGGCGAGGGGCACCCTGGACAGTTTCCCAGTCCGTCACAGGGACATACAGAGGCTAAAAAAACAATCACACTTACAAGTAGGGACAGTCGAGGGCTCTCAATCAGCCTAACACGGTTATTTTTAGTCTGTTAGAGGAAGCCGGAGCACCCAGAGAAAACCCAAACCAAGGCTTTGCATCGGATGTGGAAATAATGTGTAACATCAGCAGCATGCCCCTTCCCACCAGAAGTGGTTTAAGCAATGAAATCTACATGAGGCTGGACCCACAAGGCCACTAAATCACCAGAGAATTGCAAAACGTGCATGATTTCAGCCGTTCACACGATAACAAGCAAGGAGATCGACAGCAGCGTGTATCTAAAAATGTCTGGGGTTTTTTTTCCCTCTAATCGTATTTACCTCGGCTGCAGAGGTGTCAAAGGACATATATTTTAGTTTCGGCAACTAGAAATGTATACTTGTCTTTTATTTTGAAAGTTGCAGGATGTTTTACACTACGCTCACGTTTAACTTCCTGTCTGGCCCCATCTGAACTGCTAAACTTGAAGCATTCTGGAAGTGTAGCATCAATTTAGAGGAGCAACATAACTTTCTGGTTCGTGTCCAAAACCACGTGATGGTCGATGGAAATGCAACCATCGACTATAATGATGACCGGTTGCTACGTACTACTTCCGTGTTACACGTCCAGTGGAAAGCCAGGGACACGTGCATGGGGAGAGCTCGCTAAAGGGTCACACCCAGGATTCAAACATGCTATTTATTTGCATTGAGTTAAATCCAAACTTTCAAATAAAATACAATTTCTTCTTTCTGGGCCATCTTTCTTCTTAGAATGGTGTCAGAAGTTATGTGCAAATGAAAAAAAGTCCACAAAATGTGGACAGAAAAAGAGACTTTCAAACATATTCAGATGGATTATTTGCAAAAAGCAAAAATTGAATCTATTAAATATAAGCATAGCTTTTCCTGCAGCTTCACAGTAGGGTGTATTCTAAAAATGTGATGAAAATATCAGATAAAATAAAATAATAAAAGAAAAGGTCAAACAACCAGGTAGCCCAAGGAGCACAAGTCATGTGGATGACCTCAGAAGGATTAAAGATGCACCACCCTGCAGAGCATCAACGGTTTTTACAGTTCATCAGAGAAAAGGAAAGGTCGAGTGTGAAAGGAAAACAAACAAAGGCCGACTTCTGACCCGAGGTTTCACATCATCTTCTAAACCTGGTTGGGGTTCTTTTAAGGTTTTGGCACATTTGACATTTGAACCTGATATTTATTGACAACATTTTAAAGAAAACTAAGAAAACAGAAAACTACAGATGAGCCTCAACAACAGTTAGAAACAGACTAGTACACCCAAAAGACAAGATACCAGCTAGACATAAATGTGGAGTTGTTTACGAAATCCCATGCAAACTCTGCAATAAAACAAACACAGGAGAAACCGGACACCAACTCAACACACGAACAATAGAACATAGAAAGGAGTGTGAGAAAGAAACAAGTCGAAAACACACAAGAGCAGCAAAACAAGAGGCAGAAAGCACAATACAGAAGTCAGCCGTAACAGATGACTGCATAAGAGAAAACAATATAATGGACTGGGACAACACAAGGATCATAAACACCGAACAACAGAAATACAAAAGATGGATAAAAGAAGCTATAGAGATAAGGAGCCGTGGATGTGGAACCATGAACAGGGACGATGGAGTTTACTCATTGGATCGCGCATGGGACTGCATCGTCGGAGAGGGGAGAGCGGGCAGCAGAGGGCGACAACGTCCTCTGCTGCCCGCGGATAAATGGAGTAGGAAGTGACGCCACCCTCAGCATCAGCTCTGAGGATGTTTGCAGCCGCAAACGAAACTGTCAGCAAGGTAAAGAAAAACCTTTTCTGTGTTTAAAAAAGAACCAAAAATGGAATTTGAAGCCAAAAACAGCAAAAATGTACAAAATATGTTTACAGATGAGCCTTTTAGGTAAAAGATTGTAAAAATAACACATTTACAACGATGGGGGGGGGGGGGGGGGGGGGCTACTGTAAAATCAGTGAATTTTTTATAGTTTTGCATTAGAGAGAGACAATATCTCACATTTAAACTAAAGCTCTCGGATTTTCAACGGTTAAAGGGGGGCTTTGCATGCTTTTGTGCTGCCATGTGGGTCTCCATTGCCTAAATAAACAAAAATAAAATAAAACATCCATCCATTTTCTGTCAGTGTTTAGTTTTGGGAATTACGTGTCTACAAGCCGTTTCAAAATGTCCAAATTTGTGATGTCACAAATAGGGGAAGTGAAATGGAACCACCTCTCGTGTACAAGAGCTGCTGCTGGACGAGCAGCGGCTCTACTCCATGTTGCCTGAGCAGGGTGGATGGGCGTGGCCAGCTCCAGCCTGTTTTCTTAAAGTGACAGAGCCCTGAAACGGCTCATTCTGGAAGGTACTGAAACTGCCAAGAGTAAAACTGCTAATGTAACTTTATGTGGGAGGGATTTAGTGAAAAGAACTTCATAAACAATTGTTATAATCTATATAAGTATTGTAACTTTAAAAAAAGTCCTAATATTGTCATGACTCCCAATCCTTCACCCTCCTCAACCTTCATTCAGCTCACCTGGTCCCTTCACCAAGCTCCTGACAAGGCCCTGTTTCCCCTGGCAACCACAATCAACTCCATTCATCTCACCTGCTCCTGTCATCAGCTTCATCCACTTCACCTGCTCCTATTCCTCAGCTCATCTCACACACCCGCTTCCCCTGCTATATGTTCACCAGCCAGTCACCAGTTCACTGCCAGATTATTGAAAGCCTTTGCCACTAAATTCTCCAGCCATCCACCCTGCCTGATCTCTGCCTCCGGACCTCATTTTCCTCCTGACCCCTGCCTTTTTCCCTGCCTGCCTTTACGACCTTCGCCTGTCTCCGACTCTGTCTCCAGCCTCATCCACCTGGTAACTCTGCAGCAAATAAAAGACGTTTTTATCTACTTTTCTGTGTTTGGCGTCTTCACGGGTCTTCTGAGTTCTGCTCGTGACAAATACGTCTCATTTAATGTAGTATTCATTGGGTATACAAACTTTACAAACAGATAACAGAAAATTGCATCTAAGAAGCAATTGGACTAAAACGGAAGCAGTGTTTCCTACAGAGGGGAGATGAATGCTTGAAATGACCGATGAAAAAAAAAACAAGTAAATTATCCACCGTGTTTTTCTGTCAATTAATTATTCCATATTAGTTACGTATTTACCGTGTGTTACTGTACAGTCCCAATTAACTTTGCCCAAGCAGCAACTTGGATGATTGAAGAACTGACTTAATGGGATGAGAGGACTTTATTGTCTTGTTTAGACACACACACACACACACACACACACACACACACACACACACACACACACACACACACACACACAGGGTGAAGCGGTATGGGTTTTTTCCCAACATTATGTATCACATGTCAGTATGTTTTGTTTCTTTGAGAGGTACATATAGTTAAACACATTCAGCAGACATAAAAACAATTGTCTGGTGTCTTTGTCTCAAGCACAAGTCCAGTCATTTTAATAATCTCTGACAGCGTCTTGCTTTAATCCACACAAGGCACGTGCAAACGAGCTGTTGCACTCGGCCTGCAAGAACGGGAGACAGGACAGGACGGCATGCTGCCTGCTGAGAAGGCCCTTTCTGTGCTTGACACAGACACGGGCTCCAGTGACCCGGCTGGCGCTCGCCTACGTCTACTAGCTGGCTGAAGGCTCCGGGGCAGCCATGTGGCATCTGCTGCCACGGGGCTGTGCTGAAACCGGGGACGGGACCAGCCCTCTGTTAACCAAGCCTGTCTTTAGGGCCGCGGCACATTTCAGAGAGCTGGCGCCGTGCTCACGCACCAAACCGATTCCACGGGGGGGAAGAAGTAGCAAGGTCACCCCTAGCTCGGTTTGAAAGACCTCCACCTGCCACACTCGGCGTGGCTGTCATGATCCAGAAGTGGGTGGGGGTGTTGGGTGGGTTGATCAGAATACAGGAGGTGGACTGCTTTTAAAAACTCTAATATATTAAGAATAAAGGTGCCATATGGGGGTAACCCTACTTAAAAATGTGATCTCTCCTTTGATCCGTCTAGCCAGACTATGAAAGTTAAGGATGGCGAACGTTCATAATGGTATTTATTCCCCGGTGAGGGTTGGGGGCATGTTTTCCCCTGAAGGTTACTGCTTGTAAATCCTTGCATAGTTTATTCAAATGGTGCCCTAACCGTGGTCTCCGGGACTTTCCCCTCAGAGCAACCAAAGCATGACCTTTACATTTGACGCTTGACAGTTCTTCAAATTCACCCAACCAGAACAGATTAATGCATATTTATGTGTTGTTACTGAGTAGTGAGTGATCTTTATCTCCCAGAGAGCAAAAGACAAAGAGCCCTTCACAAATACACAACTCATGAAATTACCGGCACATTAGAGCTTATTATACTCTATTATCGTCATTTTCGCCGAGCAGGAATTAGAAATGTTAAGAAAAGTTGTTTAATCTTCTAAAATTATGCGGCAAGCTGACAAATTCTGCTACTGAACTATTTAAACTGATGCTTTCTGCCACTCCTTCTGTTCATGGAGGTATTTTTAGGCAGGATTCAGCAGGCAACTGTATGGGCATCGTTTTTTTATTTACACATTGGCACCTGGTTTGTCGACTCTCCAGCCAAGATCATCTATTTAGATTGGCCGGGTTGAAGGCTGTCATTTATCATGAGGGTATAGACGGTCCTCAGATGGCAGCGTGACTGCCTCAGCCGGCCGGAGTCTGGGTCAGGCGGCCTTTACGTCTGTCACGCGCGTATGGATGGCTGTGAATCTGTTGGGTCTGGTCTCGGGATTTAAAAATAAAGAAATAAAAATCACAGCTTGAGGAAAGTCCTGGCAGGCTTTTAGATTTCACTGAGATGAAATCCCTTTGCACAGATGTTTAAAGTGTTTCTTTTTTTTAAAACATGTCATTTCTTGCTGGACATTTTGCAGTCAGATCTTTTCTTCTTCTTCTTCTTCTTCTTCTTCTTCTTCTTCTTGCGACCACGAAAATCAGGTTTCATTTAAATGCATTAGCAGAAAACAGAACGGATCAGGTTTTATCGCCTTGCATATGTTCATGCAGTTTCTCCAAGCTGTGTGTGTTTCTATGTATGTTTTTTTACTGCATGCAGGAGGGACTGTCAGTGTCTTTATTGGTTCATGCTCGTTGCTGAATAGAGTCAAGGTTTGCTGGGTAAGGTCCAAGGAAACAAGGTGCAGCAGTCTAAACAGAGACAGCCTTTCCTCTTCCATCTTATCAAGGTCTGAGCTGAGAGGCAGGACAGAATTAGAAATGTAACCTCATCCTTCCAGATAAAACGCCACTACAGAGCTATCGAGCTGCTGGTGAAGCCCTGCAGCTTCACTGAGCAGCGGCAGCCAGGAGCAGCATAAAAAACACTCCCTTCAGCTTTAGAACAAATTCAACTGCTTTAGAAATAGAAGAACAAACATTATTAACAAATACCATCCAGAGAAGTTATTCCTGCAGCATTACCTCTGTTATTAGCCTCCACGCCTCAGTGCCGCAAAGTTCTCTGGCACAGCAAAAAATCCCAGCCACATGTGTGGGAGCTAAGAAATAGTGCACCATTAAAAAGGTCTTGACTCACCTTGTTTTAAGCACAAGGTCTAATTGCCAGCCCCATTTCCAGAAGGCCAGAGCAGCAGCTGGCAGCAGGCACAGGGAGAGTAGCTAAGAAAGACATTTTAAAAATAAGAGGAATTTACGCCTGCAGACTCGTAGAGATCCACTCTGTTGTGTGATGAGAAGACAAACAGTCTCATGAGAATGCCTTTTGTGGCTCTTTGCCACATGTTTGACTCATAAGTGGTGTTATTATTCTTGTTCAAGTTAGATCCACCTTAAGTGTCTCAAAATAAATGAAACAGTATTATTCAGCGTGTGGAGCCCAGTTGGTCTGCGATTTAAACGCTTAACTTTTAATCTGCTCAATTCACTGGAGACTAATTTATGCAAGGGATCATAGGAGGCCACTGAAGTGAAAAGTTGTGAGTTATTTCTTCTCCAGGTGATAATATTAAAGGTTAACCGCTGCAGTTGGACTTGTTTTAGAAAAAAGTACTTAGAGTTATGTGCATCATCTATTTTGCACCACTTGTAGTGCAGGTGTTTGATGCAGTCGAACATAATGCTCGTGACAGATGCATCAGAAAGAAAGAATTTAATTTTAGGATTTGTAAACACTTTTGAGCCTCAGGGGCTCCAAACTCCTCAGGGTGCAGTAGACCACACTCACGTCAGGAGCAGGAGGCCGTCCCACGCAGAGCAAACACAGCACACTGTGGCCTTTCTCTTCCTGCTGGCTTCTTCTGGCAAAAATTCACCAAACACAGAGGTGCAACTGACCTGCTGGCCTGCTTACTATCTCACCTCCATGCACTCTGATTCCCAAAAGCCACAATGAGCTTCTCAAGGTGGGCTTTTAGTTTCTGCACCAATTTCAATGACCCCAAGTTACAGGTATTTTATCTCAGCTACTTAATCTAATCTCTTCCATATTGCAGATCGGCAAAAAATTCCAACAATTCTAATAAAACGGCACAGATTTTTATTCGGTGTGAGTGATTTCACAGTAGGGCTGTGAAGGCGATGTCCAGCTGGCCTTGTAAAAGTCATGAGCTCCGCCGAGGGCTAGGACAACGCCATTTGTCATAACGTCAGCGAATTCAATAATTAATGGGCCGTATCCTATCACAGCTCTCCAGTTCGCCCCCTGTAAGCCTCAGATTTGCGTTCAGGAGCCTACTGTAGGCTCTTCCAGGGGTTCGGCGTGAACGTTTAATTCCTCTTCATTAAGACACGTCCACTTGGATCCAAACTGGTATTTACTCATAATAACAAATGTAAGCAGTCAGCATTCCCATGAGCTTCCTGTGAATTCCAAGAGGGAATCTGCATGTAAAATGAAATCAGTTGTCTTTATGGGAGATAGTTTAACAAGATGGAAGGCAAATCTTAATTTTACTGGGGTCAGCTTTCTCCGCTTTTGCGTTTCTGCCTTTGAAGTAGCCGAGGTTGTCTTTGTGTTTTGGATCTTTTTGAAAATGACCACCGAGTCATTGATTTCTTGACTTTTTGTATGAAATTAGATCATCCTGTGTTCTCTAGGTACCACGGTTATCATGAGCATACAAAAGAGAGAAAAGCTTGTAATTGAAGTATACAAGCATCCCTGCTTAAGATGAGTGTGATTAATTTTGGTACCATTTGCACTATGGACTCGATCTGCAAAACAACAAATGATTTCATAGGAAAACTTGAATTATATTTCCTCTGTTTTGCACCTTTTGCTGCAAACAGGTATTCTAGAGACATTGATGACGATGCTTAAGTTTGTACTTTTGGTTGAGTAGCTGAGGGTAAGGCTAGATAGCCAATTCCTAGTTGAGGCAGAGTTCGTGTATCTCACATTCGTTTTCGGGGGGCCGATTTCAGCCTTCGAGTGAAGAGATCGGACTGTTGTGAACAGAACTTGAGGACCCGTGAGCACACCAAAACACAGTAAGGCACTTATTAATGTCTTTATTAAACGGAAACCACAACTAGGTGTTACCAGAGGTTTGGCGAGGCTGAGGCATGGTCAGCAAGGAGCGTGGGTCAAAACCAGAGAGATCCGTGAATGCTACAAGGGGCAGGCGGGAGGCAGAATCCAGAGAATGGTCTGAGGTCGAGAATCCAGGTGGTCAGAGGCAGAGAAAACCATCCTGGCAGGGAGCAGGCATGTGGGTTGGTACAGGAACAGAAGCGAGGTCAGAATCTATAGTACAGGCAGAGGTTGGAGTGCAGGAGAATTTACTGGTGTAAGCTTTCAATAATCTGGCACTGGCTTGGCGTTGGTCCTGGTGTTATATAGTGAGTGTTGCAGGTGGAGCTGATGAGTTAATGCGAGATAGGTGGTTTGGATGAGGTTGATGATGAGCTGGTTGTGGTTGCTGGGGAAACGGGGCTTGACTGGAGCGGGGGCATGACACGGACATTCAGGAGAGACTCAGAGAAGAGCCATTGCTCCTCTATGTTGAGGGAAACCAGCTGAACTGGATGGTTCCCAGGGAAGGAACTTCAGACATGTCCTACCTCCGGGTTGACCCACGGAACTTTGTAGGGATTGTAACTCCATGCTGTCCATGGAACACCTGGGGATCCTGCTGCAGGAGCTAGTAAATCCAGCCGGGGAAAGAGTGGTCTGGGTCTCTCTGGCGGAGCCTCTAACCTGGGCAGCAGTAGCTCAAGAGGTAGAGGGGGTTGTTCAGTAATCAAAAGGTTGTAGGTTTGATACTGGCTGTGGATACTTTATAGCTTATCACCATCAGTGTGTGAATGTGTGTGTGAATGGGTGTGTGAAGTGCCTTGGGGGTTGTAGAACACTAAGAAAGCTCTACACAAATGACCATTTACCAACCTTGTGACTTGGAGTCAAATAAGTGGGTAAAAATAAATGGACAGACCTTTTGAGACCATTTTTTGCTTTAATCACATTTCTTTTTTGTTATTCTCCTTGGAAACGCATTTTTTAACTGCTTGATTGCAACGTTTCTACTGATTACCACTTAACAAACCTTGATGTACTACCACAGGTACTGAGTACCATGGTAATAAGCTGATGCCCATTAAAATATTCCCCCCAAAGATTTGATAGACTTCTAAGAACATTTTTGTCACATTTTGCTAACAGGAAAGTTGTCCATGTCTTTGGTCACCAAGCCTTACAAGCTGGTTTCATGCAAGAGATCTTTTGCACAGGCCAGTTGGGGGTGGGATCCGTCATCCATGTACTGGTAGATTACACAGTGGGTCAGTTAACTGAGTTTTATAACCCTCAATGAAATAAAACCCTGAACCCAAAAAAAATAGAAAATATGTCTTGAAGGAAGTAGATGACTAGAGAGCTGGATGGACACCCCCAGGACTTAGCCTATCTCAGTGGCACACCCCTGGTTAAGCAAAAGAGAAATATGCTAACCATTTAGTAACTAATGGAGACTCAGTGGAAAATATTCCAGAAATTTTCCTGTGTGGTTTTCAGAATGGTAAATGTTAAGACACGCTCCTGAAGGGGCGTGTCTCTGCACCCCAGATGTTGAACTGTTAGTGTTCTATATTTGTTGTCTACCTAAGGAGTTTAGCGGCGTTTCCTGATGCTGCTGTTTGTGATTTCATCACCTCTGCTCCAGACAGGTTAGAGGCTCAACAGCCTAATGATTCCTGCATGGCATCATCTTCTACAACACCTCAACACACTCCAGCTGTTGTATTATGAAGGGCAGACACCCAAACTCACTCATCTTAGCTAAACAGAAGTTACCGTCTCTGAAATTTGTCGGCATACAAACCGGTGTCATTACTTTACACAACATGTGTCATGGTACCAGTTTTATTCTAGCTTTGAGACATGCAAATACCTTTGTTGTCTTTTTACTAAAGTATCACTCAAGCGCTTCAGAAAGTCCTGCACACTGTATGTGACCTTTCCTCTTCATCTGTGTCCTTTCCAAAAACCTATGACCACACAGTTCAATAGAGGGGGAGAATCTATGAGCACAATCCCCCAGAGTGAAAATGTCAGCTTCCCAACCCTCCGTTTCTTTATTGATGCTGACATTTAGTCTGCTACTGGAGAGGGGGCTGCTACAGTACATCACATGGAAGCCAGCATGTCAATAGCTGCTGCGTTTCATAGTCTGAAAGCTGCAGAATGATCCCCTTATTTTTGCCATGGATCCAGACATGCTTTATCCATCAGCTTAGCATCAGCTGCACTGGATGCTTTTAGAGACAATATTTTAATATTTTCACCCCCAACACTTTCTCCTCCCCCTCAAACCACTATGCCGTCCCCCAGGTGGCTGTGGGGCCAGCCTGTATGAAATGTGATAGGCATAATCCCATTTAGCCTAATTGCATCTGTGGGAGAGCAGCTCTATGTGTTCCACCGTGTGCCCACCAAACCCCTTAGAGCACATTATTCACACTTTTCACATTGAAACATCCTCAAAATGGCACACACATGCACACGCACACACACATTCACAGGCACGTGTACTTTAGCTGGAATTGTGTTAGATTTTTCTCTGAAACAGATCGGCTGGAGTCTTTGTCCAGTCTGCATTAGAGGAGAAAGAGAAACCAGACTAGCATGCTGCAAGTGCAGTTAGTCATTGCCCTGATGGGAAGACTGGGGCTTTAATTTGTGCATGTATGATGGTGTGCACACTTAAAGTGGCTTGTCTGCCTCAGGGGGATGTGGTCCTGTGGGTGAGGGGGGATGATGCAGCTATACAGAGATGCAGGGAGTTGTTTATTGCAGCTGGCGCAGTAATGAGACTCCGTGTTCTCGCAGGCTACTGGTCACATATTATCACACTCCATCGGACAGGGTGGAGGCTGGACAACCAGCATGCTGGAGTCGGTTTATGGTCTCTCAAAACTGGACAGTAGCGCTTTGCCTTCGCAGGAAGTGTGTTAGCGGAATTATCTCAGTGCGAATGACAGCCGATGCAACGTAGAGGGTGACCTGATATAAAAATAAACAAAAATAGTTGAGAATCATTCATTTGTGCTGATTTGCACATTAAGATAAATACATTTATGGTGTCATAAGGCACACTCATGCATCTGGTTTTTATCGCAGCCCTTTTTGCACGGAGGCTGTGACTTATTGAGCTGTGAGTGGGTTCAGATCAATCAGCAACACAAAGGAAATCAATCCACCGGAACCGACTTACTCTGATGAGCTGAGTGCAGACCATTAGATTCGAGAGACGGGAGAGAAGAACCATTCCAGTAACGGGGGGGGGGGGGGGGGGGGGGGGGGGAATAAGCCATTTGCTGTGGTGGAATCCAACTGTATGGCACAAATGTAATAATTACGTTTCAAATACAGATTGTCACAAACATTGTTTTTGGTGATGGAGGTAATCAAAATAACGACTGCATCACTGTTTCCATTAAATGACACATCATTGCAAACGAGCGTGTGAGGGGGGAACAAATAAATCCATTATGTGGGAAATGAAACTATTATCCTGAAAATAATAACAGCCCCAATCTGAAATGATGTGATATCAAACATACAGAGAGCTGTTCGGTAACCACACACCGAAATGAAACCCATATGGCTGCATTGTTTTGGAAACAGAGGATGCACGGATGCTCAGTCACCTGTTATTCTTAAGTACGGATGAAACTGCAGTGATGGCTTTCAAATGAGACAGCTTGAGTTTACCTCTGTTGTATAAAAATAGCCACTAGATTTCAGAATCTCCAGCTGTTCCTTTATCCCCCGCTCAATGCAGTCATTAAAACTTTCACATCTTTTCAAACATTTGTTGAGAAAGCTGCCAAACTCTCCAAAACGCCAGAGCGGTGAGCACGATTAGCAACCAGAAATAAGAAATATTAAGTTTGAGGAATGTGCAACGGGAAAATAACACTTGAAAATAGCTGTCAGACATTCCATATTGGTGTTTAGTTCCTTAATTTGTTTCAGAACAATCTCTCGCTCTGTTTAACGTAGGGTTTGCGTGTTTTCATGCACTGTACACATGAAAGCAGGCCCTTCAGGACCTCTGATCAAGGTGTGTGAGGGTGTAAATTTGATTACAGTCAAGTTAAAGCAATTTCCTGCAGAATTTAATTCTTGTCCTCCTTTGCAGGTGAGCACCCTGCAGACGTCTGTGTCTTCTCAAAGAGAAAGAGCACCTATAAACAGCAGCCTTAGGAAGGGGTGTAGGGGGGGGGGGGGGGTGGGGGGGGGTGCAGAGCCAAAATGCAATTAATATGCAAATTCACGGGCAGACTTAGCGGGGAGCCTTAACAAACATTCATGTGTTGGGAGATAAAGACTGTTTTCAGGTTGTTTTCTTCCAACCTCTGCTTGTCCAAAGTCAAAGCCTCGGGGAGCTGGAAGCCTTGGAAAAGGTGTTGCTAAGGGAGAAGTGGGGCGAGCCGAGGCCACACAGCTGTTCAAAACGACGGCAAACTTAAACAAGTCATCTCTTCCTCTTTATTTTACCAATTTCCCCCAAATCCCGTCAGACTGCCGTGGAGGTAAAGAGAGCTCGAGTGGAGGAGGAGGGATGGACGAGAGGTGGGGTAAGGAGCCTCAGGCAAAAAAATAAATAAAAAAAGGGGGAGCAGCCGGGAGAGGGAAGATGTATGCATTCAGATTGGATGTTCATCTCAAGGTGAGCCACACTTCAGGAAGTGCAGACAAGAAGATGAAGGTTCTGATGAAGGACACGATTGTTGATGGAGTCGGAGAAGAAAGAAACGCTTCAGTAAATCATTGCGGATGAGAAGGAAGACAAAAAAGAATAAAAGAAGGAACAATGGACAGAGTTGGAGTGGAGAACAGCGGGTCAGAGCTGCCGTCGAGGCCACGGCAGCTCTCTCTGATGGATCGAAATCCCCTGAGGCTCAACCCTCTTCTCCACCACCCACTCAAGTCCCCACCCTAATGATTCATCCACCACCTCCAGCCCCCCTGCACCTTCACCATGATTCACACCCACTCCCCATGCTAAATTATTGCCACGGTCCCTTGGAGAGCTCCATCACTCTCCCTCCATCTTTGGTTTTCATCAAACAAGTATATGAGCTGCGACCAGAGCCTGATTGCACTGAAGTGCCCACCTCAGCAGTTTTTACGAGACTATGTGCGTTTATTCGTACACTCGAACTCACACACCGCTGGCTTTGATAGCACTTTTGCCGGGAGAGTTTTCTACCTTTAAATGCCTGAGTGTTTACAGCGGGCGATGCCGAGTCGATTTAGTGGAGGGCAGAGTAATTCTACAAGCAGGACGCTATAAATGTTGATTAGATGGATGTTGAGTGGAATATCTAATAAACAAGGTCCAGCTTGTATTCTTTTAATTGCATGAAGGGAAAGAGCCCAATAACAGCTGAAGTTCCCAAAACAAAGTCATGTGAGTGTACTTGGTGCAAATGTGCAGTTATGCACTTTTAATCAGGAGATCTGCAGAACTGTTGCACCTTTCATGAAACTGTTCGGACGCCTACAGCTGCCACCCACAGAAAATCATATTTTAGTGCGATAGTTTTATTATTCTAACATTTTACTTTTAATGTTAGCACAATATATCACAGTCTTATAATATTATTTCATATATTGTTCAAATGTGAAAATTACATTGTCACAGCAATAAGATGTCATGATAAAATGTGATATCACTCAAACTGCTTTTGTTTTTCAAAGGTAGCAGGTCTAAGCTTCCGTAGAGTGACTAACACAAACACATACACACGCATATATGATGATTGATAAAATAAAAACTAGAATTGAACCTGAGTTATATGGTAATAACTGTTTAAGAACCCAATAACAATAATACACTTTAACTTACTATATAATTACCATGTAAGTACTTAGTAATTAGGGGACTGTAAAAGGAAGCGCTGCCAAATTGTTATTTTTGTACTTATTAAAAACAACAAAACTAATAAATAATGTAATGCTATGATCAGAATTAAAGACATTAGCATCATTATGTAACGTGATGAAGGAGCTATTCCTCCAAGGTATTTAACCTTTATCCACAGTTCCCTTTGGCAGCGCCAGAGTGCATGAAACAGTCTCAAAGTCATGCATTCGCTTCTAAACTGTTTACTTTCCAGCAATGAAGACAGAAGATGAAGAAACTCTTTTCTTTTCTTTTATTAAATCAAAGAACTCTATTTTCAATAAAGCTAATCAAAACAACTGTTAGTCAATAATACAATGTGACCGATCTGTGAAATCACAAAATTATGATTGATATGTTTTCAAAAAGCAACGGTACCTTTCAGAATAAAAGCTGAACTCGCTGACCCAAGGATGGTCCCCTTTTGACGCTGTGAACCACCTGTCACTTTTTACCTGGAGACTATCCAAAGACTGGTTTGTTGTACTGTCGACACTGTTTCATCGGCTCCAGTACCAGAGGAGGGTCGTGGACCTGGCATCCGGATCTGTACGGAGGTCTTATTGAGGGTATGTGGATGTGACATAAATGACGTCTCTTGTGTTTGTTTATGACTACGAGTCTCAAACTCTGATCAGTTAGGAGCAAAACATCATCTCCCACTCAGACTTTGTTTCTCCGGATACGAGGGTTCTGAATAACACTCATTCACACACACCATCCATCTCACACCTCATTCAAACAGAGCATCCATCATTAAGAGGGTTAGTATTGTTAAATTGTTTAAAATTATTTAGTAATACATTTCCTTAAACGTTTGAAGGTCTCTCTCTCTTCTCTTGTCTCTCAGTTAATGCAAAGTGTTATCTAAATCCCTGCAATAAAAAGATCCAATCTTCTGATTTAAATAACCCAGTGTCCATAAGATGGAATTCATACTCGACATGAGTTTTTAATTTCTTATGGTCCTTAATTAAATGTAATTAACACTCATTACAATTATAATATATAGACAAGGCAAGGCGGTTATATTTATACAGTCAGTTTCATACATCCAGCTTTCTTTTAGGGTATTAAAATGTTTAGAGACTCAGCTCAGCTTCAGAAGAAATCACTTTCAAAACAGGTTTGTGTGCAAATTTTAAATTAATAATGATGAGATAAAAAAAACTGCAATATATTTCTATGTAGCAGGAATCCACCAAAACATGTCTACGTTTCCCAACCCCATCCCGTGTTTTTGCCTTCAAACCTCCAGTAATAGTTACAATAAAAGTGAAAATGAAAAAAAATCAACATTGTGTATGATTTGTGTCTTGCATTGTGTGCACTGACCCCGCGTGCACTGTGATTTTTAAAATAGACAGCTAAATGTTGTAGCATGATGTCATTATGAAGTCATAATGTACATCTGCACCAATGATTAGACTGGTTAGATAAATGTGTTTCAGTATGTGGACTAAGATTTTACATGCATGAGCTCAGAATCCTGCATGCCACCGCATTCAGTCACGTTCTTCACCATAACATGAGAAAACCTCATTGAATCTATGTTTTCACTTCCATTTACTCATTTACACCACTGTTAACATTCCTACAATCAATTATAATCTAATTACAGCAGTTTTGTCCCAAAATTAGAAAAAGAAAAGGAAAATTCAACAAGTTCAAACATCTTTCAGAGCTTCAGTAAATCTCTGATGTTTGATGAGTCTAAGGGATAGTTTCCCACTGCACAGTTGGTAGCCCAAGACTTCATTCCAATAAGAAATTTTGTGAATATGTTTACTTGTAATCAGGTAAAACTGACTCTTTCATGTATACACACACACACACACACACACACACACACACACACACACACACACACACAAACAGAAGGGATAATCTGGCATGTACCGGCATCATGATTAAAGTGTACTTCACTCACCTGCCCAAGTCCAATCAGGGCCGCTGCTGATTGCAGCAGCTTGCAGCAGATGAAGGGAACTATGTAAAGGGATGGGGTGGTGGTGGGGGGGTCCATAGTGAAGTGACACTGTGGTGGAGCCCAGGCAGGCCGGCTGGAAGCCTCAGCCCTGGGGAGGATCCATCCCTGCTCTCCTCTCCACTCCGGCCAGACGGGGTGAATCAATCATCTCCAAAGATGTCAGCATCTGCCCAAGCAATTTGAGATTGGAACAAATGGCAGATGGGGATGTTGTTCTCTCTGTTTAATCAGTTCCACCAAATGTGGTTTTATCTCTTATAAAATGAAACCATCTGTAGCACGTAGGTGTAAGGATCAAGTGAGGGAGGACGGAGGGAGAGGGCGACAGAGGGAAAGACGAGGCGTGTGTTGGGAGTGTGCATCATATGTGCACATTTTATTTTTTTAAATGTGTGTTTTGAGCGTGTGTGTGATTGTGGTGGAGGGCAGAGAAAGAAATGAAACAGAAGCAGAAAAGTGGAAATGAAATAAGAAGAGAGAAGCACTTGTCCTATAAAGAGGGAAAATGTAATCTTACAGCAAGCTCACACCTCCACTCTAATCTCTCCTTTCTCCCTCAAAGGAGTACCACCCAGGGGCCATCGCCGTTATATCTAACCCATCTATTTCCTTCTCCACCTCCAAACAGACACCAGGCTGTAATTTGGTCCCTCCAGCCCCAGTCGGAGCAGACAGGTCCTTGATTATTCCTCTTGCTTTCAACCAAAGATGGTGGCATAAAAGCATAACGAACTCAAGGTTAAGAAGTCTCTTACTTCACTTTAGAGTCTTCATTTAGTGTGCAAGAATGCAGGATTAATGCAAGAGCTACGGAATTAGAACAGAACTTGTATTAGTATGAATCAGATTGCTACATTTGCAAACCTAGACTCAGAACACGAGGCCGGTCTAGCTACGCCCCTATGTTGCCTAAAGGTTGGTTTATGCTTGACGCTTCCGCGAGGTCGGCACGGCTCCGCGTGGCAAAATTGCGTCATTTTGACAACCACGCCACTCCATCGTGCCTCCGCACGGCCCAAACTTTCCGCACCGCGCACCTAGGACATTTTCTAACCACGCGGACGGTCAGACACGGAAAAACATGGCGGACTGGCAATAACTTGTATGGCAGAGGTTCGTAAATACAGACATTTGTATGATTCAGCTCTCAAAGATCACCGTGATCAACATGTTGTTAATAATTCTTGGAGAGAAATAGCTCGCACTGTCGGAAAACATGAGGACGCTGTTAAAAAATGCTGAAATGCCATGTTGTAAACGACAGTAATTTCTTCTTCTACTATGGTGTAGTGTTGGATGCATGCCGTAGAGCTCCATGATGCCCCGGTCAGTTTGGGAGAATATTGGCTCACCGCAGAAACAAGCCGCATGAACCATAAACGCTGCAAGTTGTGAAGCACGTTCCATCCGCGAGCCGCATCACCAAGCGGAAAGTAAATGCGTCAAGCATA
This sequence comes from Nothobranchius furzeri, assembly GCF_043380555.1. Classification (NCBI taxonomy): domain Eukaryota; kingdom Metazoa; phylum Chordata; class Actinopteri; order Cyprinodontiformes; family Nothobranchiidae; genus Nothobranchius; species Nothobranchius furzeri. The sequence continues at coordinate 30,208,564 of NC_091758.1, forward strand.
AACCAAGCTTAAGCAGGCCTACCATTGGCCTGGCTAAGTGTACCGCTGTTTGAAAGGCAAACGTAGATTCTGAATTGAGCTCTATTGTCTATGTGTCGTGGCCAGATTATATATTAGCATATATGGAGACGGTTTTACGGGCACGTCCACCCGGGAGGAGACCTAAAGGAAGACCCAGGACACGCTGGAGGGACCATATTTCACGGCTGGACAGGGAACGCTTTAGGATTCCCCCGGAGGAGCTGGCTCAAATGGCTGGGGAGAGGGAAATCTGGGCCTCCCTGCTTAGGCTACTGCCCCCACGACCCACCCTGGAGCGGCCGAAAATGGATGGATGCAGATAGGGAGCCTAAGTCACTTCTGGACCATGGGTCCCCGGAAGAACGAAAAAATGAATGCAAGTCATCAGGTGTCAGGTTCAGAGCAGGAGGAGTAGGACCCAATATGCAGAGCACCAGACGACATGAGGCAGGAGTTGTTGAAAAAAGGTAGAATCCTTTATCATGGGAGTTTATCCAAAAACGACGGACAGGAAGACAACCCAGGTATCCAGAAAAAACATGAACAAGTTCAGGAGACATTAAACGAGCAGGAGTCTCAGGTTTTACACGGGGTAACAAAACATGCTGACAACAACAATGAACCGGCAAATACTAAGGGACAAGACAGGGCTTTTAAACACAGAGGGAGGTAATCAGGGGAACAGGTGACAGGTGTGAGGAGTGAGATACTGGAGGGAAGGCAGGTGCATTCAATAAACTAAATGGGGGGAAAGAACTGAGCAGGAGGGAAGACAAACATTAACCTATAAAACACGGAGTAACCAAACCTAAAGACTAAGGGCAAATATAAACAACTAATAACTAGAGGGATGAGGAGGACTAATGTAAAAATAGGAATTACCAGGGAGAGACTAGAAGGAAACCTGAGGGAAGCCTAGAGAAAGCTGGGGATGATAATGAGACACAAGAGGGGAACCTGGAGTGAGTACAGGAGAGGGCTGGGGACCAGAGCGACACAGAACATTACAACAGGACTAAAAACACTATTTTCTAATTCCGCTTGTTTTGTGCCATGGATTTAACATATGATGTCAGTGAATTGTAAAGACGCATTTTGATACCAAGAACGTGCTTATTTTTGAACAGCAAGAATGACATTTTAGGTTTTGTGTGAAAATAAGTCCAGGACTACAAATGCGTCATCGAACCAGACACGGAGAAAACCGAGGGAAAATGGCTGTAAGTTCAGCAAACTTCCCACAAAGGAAAGAACCACCATGTATCTGGTCACTTGGTAAGTAGCAGCTTACATTAGGGGAGAGGAGATTATGTGGTGACGTCACATATGCGACGTGCCAATTTCTAGTTTGTAGTCATGCTAATTACGAACTTTTACAAGCTAATAAATCTCAAAGTATGTGACTGGCGTGGTCAAAACATCCATCATTACTTTTCATTTAAAATGCAGAACAACATATGAGTGATCCAGGGCGTAAAGCCGGGCGTACACTGTGCGACTTTTTCACTTTTTTGAGCCGATTTTCCAGTCGTGCGAGAAGCCACGACATCGGGGCGAGTTTTGCGCCGAGCGGTCGTGTAGTGTACAGGGGGTTACGAGAGGCGATTAACACCACGTGACCAGCCGCCGATCAGCAGTCGTGAGGTCGCAGGGACTTCTGGTGTGTTTAATATTTCACTCGTCCCTCGTGAGGGTATCGCACTGTTGAAGCGGCGCTGCGAGCAGCTGCGAGCAGCTACGATCCAAAAAAGTATCAGAACCGCTCACGGTGCATGCGCGCGCAATCCTGCATCAACGCCGGCTGGTCGCTCGCTATTTCCCTAATAACACACGCTGTTCGTTTTTGTTTCTACATGTTTTTTTTACTCACAAAGATTGTCAAGAAAGCGTGTTTGTCGTGTTCATGTCAAATTAAACTGATCACAAAACACAGATTCACTTTCTTTATTTCGTTTTCCTCATCCAACCCCCATAAATCCCCGTGTGTCCTCCTGCAGCACTCCCGAAGGACAACAGGCAAGACAAAAAAGTCTGACGTGTTGAGTAAAAACTGCTATTTTTAGGGCCGATGTGTTGCTACCAGACGTAAGCTTGGTTTATGCTTGACGCATTCACTTTCCGCGCGGTGATGCGGCTCGCGGCTGGAACGCGCTTCACAACTCGCAGCGTTTATGGTTTGTGCGGCTTGTCTCTGCGGTGAGCCAATATTCTCCCAAACTGAACGGGGCAGCATGGAGCTCCACGGCATGCATCCAACACTACACCATAGTAGAAGTAGAAATTACTGTTTACAACACGGCATTTCAGCATTTTTAACAGCGTTCTCGTGTTTTCCGACAGTGCGAGCTATTTCTCTCCAAGAATTATTAACAACATGTTGATCACGGTGATCTCTGAGAGCTGAATCATGCAAATGTCTGTATTTACGAACCTCTGCCGTGCCGGTCCGCCATGTTTTTCCACGTCCGACCGTCCGCGTGGTTAGAAATTTTCCGAGGTGCGCGTTGCGGAAATCTTGGGCCGTGCGGAGACGCGGTGGAGGGGCGTGGTTGTTAAAATGACGCAAAATGACGCAACTTTTCCGCGCGGAGCCGTGCGGACCTCGCGGACGCGTCAAGCATAAACCAACCTGTACAGTGTGAGCAGTCAGGTCGCATGCGAGAACTGGGTCGTACAGTGTGAGCACACGACTCGTGAGATCTGCTCTGCGAGGAAGTCGTACAGTTTGAGCTGAAGCTGAACGCTGCGAGTGCAAAAGTCGCACAGTGTACGCCCGGCTTAAGGCAAAGCAGATTAGAAAATAACGTTTTTAGCCCCGTTGACTTGCATTCATTTTTTCGTTCTTCCAAGGACCCATGGTGCAGAAGTGACTAAAGCTTGGTTTATGCTTGACGCATTCACTTTCCGCGCGGTGATGCGGCTCGCGGATGGAACGCGCTTCACAACTCGCAGCGTTTATGGTTTGTGCGGCTCGTCTCTGCGGTGAGCCAATATTCTCCCAAACTGAACGGGGCAACATGGAGCTCTACAGCATGCATCCAACACTACACCATAGTAGAAGTAGAAATTACTGTTTACAACATGGCATTTCAGCATTTTTAACAGCGTCTTCGTCTTTTCCGACAGTGCGAGCTATTTCTCTCCAAGAATTATTAACAACATGTTGATCACGGTGATCTCTGAGAGCTGAATCATACAAATGTCTGTATTTACGAACCTCTGCCATACTAGTTCTTGCCGGTCCACCATGTTTTTCCGCGTCCGTCCGTCCGCGTGGTTAGAAATTTTCCGAGGTGCGTGTTGCGGAAATCCTGAGCCGTGCGGAGACGCGGTGGAGGGGCGTGGTTGTTAAAATGACGCAAAATGACGCAACTTTTCCGCGCAGAGCCGTGCGGACCTTGCGGACGCGTCAAGCATAAACCAACCTTTAGGCTCCCTAGGGATGGCTTGCCAGGCGAGTATGAAGGGCGGGGAAGAATGGTGAAGGCAGCAGGAGAAGTTCATGGTCACATGGTCTCCCTTAGTGGTGTCCAGTTCTGGTCCTCTGCTCTAACACACCTGGTTAAAGGGTTGGTTGACCTATTTAGCATGTCACCAAGATCTGAAAAAGCCTGTTAATAGTCCACCAATTAAACCAGGTGTGTTGACACAGAGAGACCTCTGAAGTCTGCAGGATGATGGAGGATAAATGATGAACAAATTATTTTATAAACATTTCTTATTCATCCAATAATCACAATCGGTTATATCCCCCGAATTAAATTTGGAAACATTATTTCAGTCAATTACCGTAAATCCTCTAATATTGGCCTGTATTCAATTAACGGCCGGGTGTCATATTTTGGCCGCTGTCGGAGTCGGCGGAGGTGAATAATGGCCGGTGTTTTATTGTGGCCGGGTGGAATGTGGTAAAAAGCTTGTACCACAGGGGGGGCGGTTGTGTCATCCGTCTCACTTTTGATTTGCCAGTGACAGACCGCGATTTGGCAGGTGCGGAGACGAAGGGGAGGCGAAAATTTGATATCAAGTTCAAAGAGAACATGCTGATTATGCTGCAGAACACTCCGGGGAGCAATAGGGGTTGTATGAACTAGTCGACTTCACTATAGTGACTTTTTATGCCTGTCATCGACTAGTCACTGTCACATGATAATGACCAGCAAGATGCAGCCCTCGGAAGAGACAGCAGCCTGCTGTCAGCAGGTGACAAGCTCCTGCGCGTCGGGGGGGGGGGGGTCAACGCGCTGTGCCAGAGCGTCGGTACTGACACCCACCGTAAAACGGACATTTAACCAAACTGTGACATTTTCCCTCTTGCAATTTAACCTTCCCCTCACCCCCATCCTAACCTTAACCAGCGTGTGCATGCACAGCTCTGATCGTTGACGCGCTCCAGACATCTGCGTCCTGAGCACGGCCACAGCAACATTATCAAATTAGGTGTCGCCACCTCAAAAACTAATTTAACACGCGATCGTTCATGTCGCCACATTTCCTTTTATGTTTCCTGTCTTTTATTTGTGCCTGATGCTTTTCGCTGCTGTGGAGCGGGGCGCATCACCTTGTCCTCCGGTGACGCACTGATCACTGATGCGGCCGCCAAGCAGCGAGCACTCCGCTGTTTTTGCGGTCGGTAGATCTTTTAGAACTGCAGTTCAAAGGTAACTCATAAGGTGAATATATATGAACCCAGGTAGCAGTTTTTCTTTAGGATTGAGAGGAGATGCAGGAAGATAATAAACAGGCAGGACAGAAAAATAGCCAAATAAAAACAAGTTAGTTTTTGTACCTGGTGGTTGCAAACAAACAGACACCATTGAAGGTAATCAGAAGTGAGGAACAGAAAATGAAATAATTATTTTAATGTTTAGAGCAGCAGGAACTCCGAGAGGCTGTAGGCGCATCAGTGAGTTTGCGGCCGCTGCGCAGGGGGAGGGGGGAGAGGGCTGAAGCAGAAACTACCGTTGTTAAAAGAAATGTGTTTAACTTTGAAAATGTGGGCGCAATTTTATTTGTCAAAAACTCCAGCGAACCATTAGTTCATTTTGCTCAAATAGAAATAGAGGCCTGCCTCTAATTCTGGTCCTCCTTCCAATAAAGGCCTGGAGCTTGATGAGCTTGAGTCAAATACAGGCCCGGGCCAACAGTTTGTTTAGCTGTGTTGCTAATGCTACAAATGCACGATCCTCTTAAGTTTTATCTCACTGTATTAATGATTAATCGGGCGTCTTCCAGTTTTAATAATAAAGACTCTTGTTTTCAAACTGATTGTGGAGAAACTTGTATATGAAACAGTTCAATCAAAGTGAATAATTAGAAAATGTAAAATAAACAAACTGCACTGTAAAACATTAAATATGTCTGGTTGTTAACGGAGTTTAGCTTTTTACATGAACACAAAAATAAACTGGACTAAACAAGAACTGTATTTATTTATTTACATCTAAGTTTTATTTCTTCACTTTTTTCTATTTATTAATGAAATTTAAATATATTCATATAAATATCCAAAATAACCTTTAGATGAAAATAAATATATGCTTAACATTGAAAACCCGTTAAATTAAGAAGTCGCCCATCTGCCCTCATTTAGGACAGAAGCTGCATTAATATTTAAAATTTCTACATTTTTTCCACAACCTAAATTCTTGTTCTAAGTGTTTCTGTCAAGCTGCAGTGAAACTTTAAACTTCCCCACAGAGTAAATCATTCTTCTGGGTTTTAATAGGATTTCTGGTGTCTGTTCCTTCATTATCTGCAGAGGTGGAAAGTAACGAATTACATTTACTCACGTTACTGTAATTGAGTAGCTTTTTTGTATATTTATACGTTTTAAGTCATTTTTAAAATCTGTACTTTTACTTGAGTACGTTTTTTTAAAAGAATTGTAATTCGCTACATTTTAAATCATATCCGTTACTGAGTAAAAATAAATTATAGGCTTAATAAATTAAAAATATTACAAGTGGCAGCGTCGGAACGGAAAGAGACACCTGCATGAGCGCCGTGTCTAACCGGGGGGTACACTTTTGCTCAAAGGCATCAGTTCAGTTCCTCAACTCGCTGTTTACCTCCTCTCTCCCTCCTCTCCTGTGGGTTGGATCCCGCACCTTCGCGCACTGGTGTGACATCATCAGAATTCTGCTCGGTTCGGTAGCCGGACTCGGTGCCATGTTAGCATTGTGTTTCTCTACCGCTCTGCACGGCAGCGGCAAAATAACGTTTAGCGCCCATAACAAGTGGATTCTCAGCGCTTTGCTCATAAAACAGAAGACCTGCAGGCCTCTGTGAGTTAAAACATCCTGATACTGTTCAGGTGTAAACATTGTGCTCCATCCCTGTGTTTGAACTCAGAAGTTGCTTTTTGATGCCACAGATATGTGATGATTTAGCTTGTTTCTTTATTTTTCTCCAGAATAAGAGATTCAATTACTACAAAAGCAGTTCAATGTAGTTAAATTAGTAATTTAAATGATTCTAACATGCTGCAGTGTGTGTGTGTGTGTGTGTGTGTGTGTGTGTGTGTGTGTGTGTGTGTGTGTGTGTGTGTGTGTGTGTGTGTGTGTGTGTGTGTGTGTGTGTGTGTGTGTGTGTGTGTGTGTGTGTGTGTGTGTGTGTGTGTGTTACACATATAGGACTGCATGAGACATCAAATCCATGCATCCTATATCTTGGCTGCAGTAATGGCTCAGGAAAATAACGTGTATTTCATAAATAATGACGTCTTAATAGTTTCTAAAATAATGTTTTATCTTATCTTTGGTCTGGGAGGTGTAACTTATCATGATACAAGCCTTTTAAAACCTGGTAATGTGTTACAAGAGGAGATAAATGCATGAATTTAAAGTTCATGTTTGGAGACCAACCTTCACAGTTTGGAGGCTCACGCTGGTGAGGAGACACCATTAGTTCTAGTAACACCTGGGCTCCCAAGGCCTGTTCTGACAGGATGGACGTTACGGGACCCTTAATGATTCCAGTTGGATGATTGGAGGATTATTTAGGAGGATTGGAGTGAACACACTGATGTCTGTGGTGAAGGGTTAAATGAGTGAGTGAACCCACCACCAAGGATGAACTCTAACTTTAAAAATCCGCTGCTCTAAATAAGCATGAAGGTCAGAGAGGAGCTCTAGGATGGACATGAATAAAGAAACTGTAATGTAGAGATAAAGTAGGGCAGTTTTACTGCATTAGGCTTGTTATGTTATGCGACAGGTTAGAGCACAGTCTCATGTTAGAGTTTTGTCATGAAAACATTGAGATACCTCACATACTGATGGCATCTTAAAAATTATTTTTTCTCAAAATAAAGAATTTTTATCACAATTGAAACTTACCATCCTAGAAAAACCTCGTCCAATCAATGTGCACGTCCTGTTCTCACTGATTGGATAGAAATCCCTCCTTCAAGCTGTGCGTGTTTGAGTGTGTGTGTGTGCGCGCACACGAGCGAATTGTGAACTGGCGTTGTGATTTAGCACTACTTAGATGTAGCCATCCTTACACTGAAAAAAATGTAACTAAGTAACTTTTACTTTGAGTACATTTTGTTGATGATACTTTTTACTTTTACTTGACTAAAAATTTAGGCAAGTACTTTTACTTGTAATTGAGTAAAAAATTATCAAAGTATTGGTACTCGTACTTAAGTAGGAAATTTTAGTACTCTTTCCACCTCTGATTATCTGACACCACGGCAGGATGTATGGGAAGGATGACTTGGACTCACACTGAGCGCTAAATGGTCTCTAAAAGAGGTGACAATATCCAGACTTAGTTCACATCCACTTCATTAATTTTTAATATTAAAGCTGAAGCTGCTCGAGACGTTGGAATGAAGAAAAACGCCCGGGCAGAGGCATTTCCATTTGATGTCAAGTAATCACTCAAAAATATTTTTAACCTATGAATCATAAAAAGGAGTCATCTAGATTGGCAACAAAGAAGAATTTTAACAACATTTATGAAACTAAAGGTGGGAGGCGGGCATGAAAAACATCACTTTTTTCCACTAAATGAGAACATTAATCAGGCACTTTTTTAATCAGACAGCACTACAGATACAAACGCAGGTTATGTGATTCTCGTGCAGTGTTGGGCAGTTTATTTTATTTATTTGTTAAGGGGGTCCCTCCAAACCCTTGATGCTAAAAAAGAACTAGAACTCATAAAATTATATATATATAAGTATGTATATTCCAGGTGAAAGTGGTCTGACCTGCATTGATATTTTATTTCCACAGCAGAGGCGGGTGCAGAAGCCTCAGTAATGATAAACGCAGCATGAAAACAGGAACGTCTGAACGTGAAATCTTCGTTTACTGTTTGTGATCAGTCCTGTACGGTAAACTGGTACATCAGCAATGAAAGGTTTTTAATCCCAAAAACAGACAGAAAACATTCTGTTTCCCTCCACAGCTCCATTGTGTCGCCCTCTGCAAACAAAACCATCCTGTTGTGTTCATTCTGGGACTTTCTATTTCCTTCTCCAGTTTAAACAGGAGCAGGCTTTCAGACAATCAGGTAAGCAACCAGGGAGGCGAGAACTGAACACAACGAACAGCCAGCCATACATATGGATCAGGTCGGCAGCTGAGCATTAATGGCCTCCCTCTGGAACCTAAAAACACCGGCACAGGCCAGAGAGGAGCTCCTGTGGGAAATCAGAATGCCAGCGGCCGCTCAGGTCAGCTTGTACGCGTTTGCAGCGTGTTACAGCTCCATTTTATCCACCCCCTTGCAGCCAGAAGGCCGTCTTCTCCAAGGTTATTTATGCTATTTCATTTGGTATTGAGTGAAGAGCATCAGTGGCTTCATGTTGGAGCTGAATCAATGAGAATAGACCTTTTCATGTGCATCTAAGGCCTGGTTTACAAGGCAGGATTAGAAAAAACGACATGAGAGACCCCACATGTGGAGATAAAAAATCGCAGATAACCCATATTTTCCACACAACGCAGTAGAGGTGCGTAACTTAGTAGACACATTTTACCTGCAGATTGAGCACCATGTCCCTTCCCCCGGCAGCATTTCAGAATCGAATCAGCAGCGAAAACTTACCATGAGGTCACGAAATCACCCGACAACTGCAAGATCACATGTGATTTCAGTTGTTCACATGATAACAAGCAAGGAGAAAGATGGCAGCATGTATCCACAAATGTCAGTGGTTTATTTTCGGTTCTGTGTAACTCGGCTACAGAGGTATTAACTCATTCACTGCCATTGATGACTAAAGCCGTCATTTTAGATCCAGCCGTTCACTGCCAAGTCGTCATTTGCGTTTTTCAAATCTGAGCTCTGAAGCCGATCTTCATCCGCATACGTCACACGTCACATGATCAGGAAGCAGAACATCCATGCGTTAGGAGATCGCTTTGGGCCGCTGCTGTAAAAAAAAGTGAGGCGCGAACCGGAAAAGTGTCTGCCAATCACAATTCAACAACAGATTATGAAAGAATGGATAACGCTCGAAACACGCGGATAAGAGGCGAGTCTCCTCTTTGTTTTGGTTGTTTTGGTTGTTTCGGCGTCGACATCATCCTAGCGCGCATCGTTCTGTGACTCTTAAAAAACAGTAAAAATGGTGAGAAACGCTGGCAGCGAAGGCCTTTAGCGATCAGGAAATGGCTGGCGGTGAATTAGTTAAGATTTTTTCTTAGTAGTTAAGCAACTGGAAAATTGTCAGACCTTTTACGCTGTTGAACTGCTGAGCTTGACGCAATCTGGAAGTGTAACGTGTAAAAAATACACAAATTTAGTGGGCCGACATGACAACAACATTCATGCCCAGTGGGAACACACCCATTGACTATAGCAGCAACTGTTGGTTAGCTGCATGCTACACTTCGCAAACATTATGCAACGCTTATGCATCTGATAACGGAGTTCACACACAACCATTCCCCGATCGGATGGGAAATCTCACAAAACCTCTCGAGATCAAACGTGACTTTTGAGTAAACAAACATGGCAGAGGAGCAGCGTGCTTCTGTCACCTCACTCTCTGATTGGCTACACGCTTGTTTGTCCTCATAGTCATACCAAGAAAATCCACCGCATTTCAAAGCCCAGATTAATGATTAGAGCAGTCTCAGTGTGGTTCAGAGCAGACGAGAGCACTCTTGACACACAACAAAAGGCAAGAATATATGATCAAACTATATTTACAGCCATTACGATAATTGGGTACTTCCATAAGATTGTTGGGTCAGAAACTGGCACAATAACTGGACTTTATTGGACATTCTTAAACTGTTGAATGTGTTTTGTTACAGAAGACACTTGCAGAAGTCCCATAACCATAGCTGCTGTCAAGTTTAAAATGAAAGTTTTCTAAAAAGCGAGTATTTAAAGCCACGTGAATAGTTAAAGATTAACCAAGCAAGAAGGAATCCATGGACTCATGGTGCAGTGATTCACAACATGGCTCCTGATACGCTGCCGTTTGCCACATCTTGGACAATCACATAGATCCTGACTGTATTTGCTGTCCAACTCTGACGTTCGGCACAGATCAGAGCTTGAAGAACTTTAACCCATTTGAAGCCCGAGCCAAAGTGGTGGGTGTTTTGTGGAGAACAAAGGGCTTTATCTGCTGTAGTTGGAGAATGCTGACAATGCGACTGTCACAAGCAGGACTTCTGACCTTTCTGAAGTGTCATTCCCTCCCACACACTCATACATCAATGCTGCCTATGTCCTGAGTCTTGTGAATACAGCAAAACATTGATAGTACTTCTGGTTTGTGTCATAGATCAGGAACGTGATTAAGAGGAAACTGTTCTGCTGAAAAGAATGAAAAAAATATTCAATGAGCCGATCTTTTAATCTGGAAAAAGTCTAACAACAAGCTAGAAATTAGATTTGAATATTCGTACAACTTGAATGATTAAAAACAAGAAAACACTTTACTAGAAAGATCCTCTTATTGACATTACTTAGTGCACTATTAAACATTAATAAACAATGGGTGCCTTTATTAACGTTCCCGATATTGTTAGCTATTACGTGTCCCTAAGATTATGACAAAGGGCTAGGAGGGCCGTCTGCTTAGCAATGCATTGCTTATCATTAACATTAATATTATCTAAGTGTTAATACTTTATTTAATAGTTTATCAATGCTTAATAATGCACTAAGTAACATTAATAAAGGGGCACTTATTATAAAGTGTTAACAAAAACATTTTTAAAACCGTTTATTATTTTTTCATGATGTACCTATTTTTGGGGGGTATATTCCACTTACAACATAATAAAGCATGGCAGTGTTTAGAAGTTCATGCAGGCGTCTCACTTGGCTTTCTAATGCGTGAAAGAAAATGTGACGCATATTAAGAGAGGAGCTTTTAAAAGGAATTAAGTCAACCACAGGCGGGCATCTGGAACCTGTCTCGGACCCTTGTCAGTTTAGATTTGTGAATAAGGACGTTTAAGCAAAGTGAAGAAAGTTTGGATTCTGTCAGCTACCAAATTCAAATAACAATTATGGTAAATTGTGACACAATTAGAACCACACAACACAATTTGCACAATATCACTGATAGAACTTGTTGCTCAGCAAATTCCAAAAGTCTCCACATAGTTGCCAACCAATACTGCCCAGAAACTGGCTTTAACCACATCAGATCATTATTTCCCCTTTTCTGCTTTTCTCTGACGGTACCACTGTGGATGTGAGCACACCCACCCTTCTTTAACTCCACACTGATAGACTCCAACCCATTCTCTTCACCCGTTCCATCATCCATCCATTCACATCCTGGAGCTCCTTTCCTTTCCCTGACCATGTGTGTGTGTGTGTGTGTGTGTGTGTGTGTGTGTGTGTGTGTGTGTGTGTGTGTGTGTGTGTGTGTGTGTGTGTGTGTGTGTGTGTGTGTGTGTGTGTGTGTGTGTGTGTGTGTGTGTGTGTGTGTGTGCCTGCTATAGAGGAGGCAGGGATGACTGTGTCTTGATGCTGCAGCAGCAGCCTGTGGAAACAAAGGCAGGGTGATTTATAGCCCCGTCCTGAGAGCATAAATCACACCTGCAGTGCCGCGCCTTTAAACGCCCTGCGTCCTGACAGCATTTACCTTTTATAAATGATTGGGCTGAACCTCCCATGGAGCCTGAGACCACGAAGCTCACTCACTCCCCATCCACTTCTGCCTTTGTTTCGCCTATCTCCCTGCTTCCCCTCTGTCTCATTTTAATTTTCTCTCCCTATCCATCTCGCACATCTTCCTCCCTTTAGTCTCACATCTCTTCACGTTTGCATTCTGTCTCTGTCTAAATTCCATCCTCCACCCTCTATCTGTCCGCACCTTGCTTTCTCCATTTGCAGAGCATGATGGGATGCGCCCAGTGGCTACTCACTCTGCGCTCTCACACTTTTCCACGTCGGAGGAGGATATATAGCTAAAGCTGTTTAAAAGGCAGTGGCGCTGTCACTGCATCCACGGCCGTTAAGGAAATGAATGTGTCAGTCAAGGCTCTATCTGCCTTCCTCATAACCACTTTTGTGCTGGGATGCACACGCACACACACACACACACACACACACACACACACACACACACACACACACATATCCATACCTGTGTATCATAGAGGGAAGGCGAGGCTGAGACTACGCAGCCCCAGCTGCAGGAGTGTGGCTACAGATAAAGGTGACATCTTGAGGCCATTACTTATCCAGCACAGCAGCAAAGGTTTGCAAATATTATACCTGCTGTCTCCACATAATAGCTCTCGGTTAGAAGTTACACACACACACACACACACACACACACACACACACACACACACACACACACGCCTGATGCGAATGAACAAAAACAAAAAGAGACACAAACCCATGCAAATTTACACATGCCTTTACTGCTAAATCTGCAAATACACACACACACACACATACACACACACATATTACGCACACACACACACACACATTGAGCAATGCCTTGTCTGACCGAGTTAAAACAGATGAAAGAGCTGCTAAATGAAATCTGACTCAACAGTTTAAAATGCAGCACTGCAGCACTGAGAGCATCAGTAGACCAAAATGACAACATCTCTCAAAGCCGCTGCTGAAGCATCCAGCAGGACCATATGAGCTGAGGTGTGTTTAAACTCCCGCCTATTCTGGAGAACACTGCAAATTGGTGCAAAGAACGGAGACAAGTAAAGTCCTTGGAAGATTTCTTACTTCTGGACTGAATATGAAGTCTTATTTCTGAGTAATTACACAAATTTGTAAAAGTGGTCTGCAAATCTGTGCTGTAGTAAATAACTTGCAAATGTTTGTTTAAAAAAATGTAAATACAGATAATAATTCCCCACATTTTCCATTAAAAAGATGAAAAAGAACATTCAGCAGCTCATAAACTAAATGAACAACAAACTTCCACCTTGAACAGAAGCAGCTCATCCACTTCCTGGACTAACCTACAACTTGCAGAGTAGATTTATACCATCCATGCATTAGTGCTTCATTTAGTCCAAATTCCATCTGTTAAATCCTTACACACTTGATCTTCTCTCTCTAGCGCTGGGTTCTCATACAGTTCCAACTTTTCATGGCAGCAAATGAAAAGGAGGGACCCGGAAAGACAAGATGAATCGAAACCCAGCCAGTCATTTCAGCTCCAGTTTGAATGTGACAGTTGTTCTTTGTATTTGCGTTGGACGGTCTACAGTGGAAACCAGAGATGCCCTGCAAATGTGAGCCACTCGGCTGCCAGGATGCCGGTTGTTCTACTGTAACGGAGCAGGAGCCTGCGTGTGTGCAGAAAATAAATAGCAGCACTCTTGCCGTGAGGAAAAGTGATGGAAAAGTCCTCAAGGTCTAGAAAGAAGTAATAACCAATAGCTAAAGTATGTGTTTTATGGAGTTATTATATGGTTATAAGGCTGATCAATGAGAAGAGAGTTAAAAGATAGATACTACTAAAGATTGAGTGATTTTTCTAACACTTCACAATAAAGGTCCCTTTATTAATGTTACTTGGGGCATTATTAAGCATCAATAAACTATATTTAAAAAGTATTTACAACTGCTTAATCATATTAAGTAATGCATTACTAAGCAGACCGCTCCTCTGACCCTTTGTCCTAACCTCAAGGACACTAGTTAATATTACCGATAAGGATAATAAAGGGGACCCATGCTTTATTAACGCTTATTAATGCACTAGGTTATGTCATTAAAGAGACCCTTTGTTTATTAATACGTAATAATGCACTAAGTAATGTCAATAGATACCCTTTGTTTATTAATACGTAATAATGCACTAAGTAACATCAATAAAGACACCCTTTGTTTATTAATGCTTAATAATACACTAACGTCAACAAAGACTCCCTTTGTTCATTAATGCGTAATAATGCACTAAGTTACAATAATGAAGAGGAACTTTTGTTTATTAATGCTTATTAATGCACTAACAATAAGAAAGTAACCCTTTTTTTATTAATGCTTCATAATGCACTAAGTAATGTTAATAAAGGAACCCTTTTTGTAAAGTGTTACCATAATTTCATTGATTTTTCTGCATAATAACATTAAAAATTGGAGGCAGAGGAGTTACGAGAGGAGAAACGAGCCCAGGTGTTTATTCTGAGAAACAACCTTATTGAGGCTAAGAGGCTAACATCAGATTAGTGAGCCCTCTGTTTGTTTTAGAGGCTTTCTGTGTAGGAGGCATGACCCCCTTGTTGAAAACTGCTCCTCGAAGGCAAGGATCCTAACCCGGCTCTGTCTGAGCTAAAGGTTCAGCAGAAGCAGCGGTCCATACTGTGGCTGCACACAACCCACCAACATTGTTTTGTGCCCGGGGTTAATTGGTGTAATCGTAAGGAACGAGGGCTTCATGTCCAGCATTCGCCAGAGAACATAAAGCATTCAGGTGGTTTTAATTAACCGCTCGTAGGAGTCTAGCTCTCTCCCGAAGATATGAGTTTACCTCATCGCCTGCTGAAAGATCTCCTTTTATAGTTGCTGAAGGCTCCTAACCTCCTCAAGTAAAGGTTGAGCTATTTCAGTTATGACATCAAGTTAAATCCAGCCTGTATCCATTTGGCACAAAATAACAAAGCATTGTTCAGGATAGTGTAGAAATACAAGCTTTGTTTTGACTGACTTTTCAGAATATAAGCTCAACAATGTACCAAAGTATGAACAATAGAAGGAAAGGTATGAAAACTTAACTCTAGATGACAACATTTCAGGTACTTATTATCATATATGCTGGTGTATGTTCATCTTTATGACATCTCAGTGTGTGTTGTGTGGAAAGCTCAGGTGTTCCTTTATGGAATGAGAACAGTGTCCTTAATTGAATGACAAAATATCTCCAAAATACAATAAAATGAGTTTGCTTTTATAATAGGGCTAATTAAAGCACTTTTATCACATGAAATAGCGTAAATTAAAAATGTTGATTTTAATATCTTACTTAAATATCTAGTTAAAACTTTAGTGTGGTAAAAGGGACTTGGTATTATGCAAAAGTTCCCTTTTTCATCAAAATATCTTTTTGTGTGGCCATGTGGGTCTCTATTGCTATGCAAGCACTCCAAACATGAAAAAAGTCCATCTTGTCATTGTTTGGTTTTAAGATTTATAAGCCGTTTTGAAAAGTCCCGATTTGTGATGTCACAAATGGGGAAATGTGAATAGCACCACTCCTTATCTGCAAAAGAGTAGTTGCTGCTTCTGGAAGCACCCCCTGACAAGCTTACGTCACTAATATCAGACAGCTAAACAAAACAATAATACTGAAAATAGAAAAAAGTGTTAGCATTCACGCTTTTTTTTTAATCCAAACCAAAATCTAAAAAAATTGTGTAGCGGTCCAGTGGCTGCGTGTAGCTTCCACTGCTGCTAATGTTGCTAATTCTACTCTTGAACTGTACTACCGTCACTAGTTGTTTGCGTCAATGACTGGGTATATTTTCATTGGTCGATATCAGATGGGAGTCACAGATTTTCGAGAGGTGTATGCAGACTGTGGGACTTTGACTTTAGTCATCAGAGCTAGACAAGCTGTCATAGAGCCAGTCACACTGGATAGCCACAGACTCACAAATCACCTCATGTTCACCGTTTTTGTCATGATTCTGTTCACAACAAGAAATTTGTCCAGGGCAGCTGAAAAACACACATTGTGGTCCGGGCATTATAGTGACAGAGCCATGAAAGGACTCATTCTGGAAGGTACTGAAACTGTCAAGAGTAAAACTGCTTAGATCACTTTATGTGAGAGAGATTTAATGCAAAGAACTTCATGAACACGTTTTGTATCAACCATTGAACCTTTATAAAGTTGGGGGGGGAAGCCATAATATGTCTCCTTTAATTAAGTCAGAAATAGTTCTTTTATCATGAGTGACTCCTCTTAAATCTGTTTTCCTGGGAGTTTTATGGCCTATCAGGTAGCAACCACTCCAACATGAGTCAGTGTTTTCAGGCAAAGCCTGAGGTTAATATGCCCTTATTCAAACCACCCTTTGAACATTAGTGAAATAACTCATGTAGCTGCAGCACCCAGTACCAGTGAAGTGCTCCGTCGTGCCATGCGGAGCTGGATTTGGGAGCATGGCAACAGGTCATCTCAACCTCTGGTTTGAGCCGGAGATCTCACAGCACATGAGAGACCACCGTTTCTGCAAAAACAAACATGCAACTCAGCACAAGTCTCTCCTCTATCCCATCCATTCATCCACACACAGCACTGCTGCAGTAACTCAATATTTGGATGACAGTGTCGACTGTTTATAATGAGAGAAGTCCCTCCTTATCTTTATAAGATGCACCTGCAGAAGGCCCCAAGCAACTGGTGTACATTATGTCGCTTAACATCAGCGGGTAAAGAAATATATAAATAAATATAAACACTGGCTCTAGAAAACGTTTTCCCTCCCTCTCCCTCCTTCCCTTCCCTCCTCTTCTCTACGCTGAGAAGTAATGAGGGGCTACCTGTAATTACAAGCAGCTGCTGTCTTCCCTGACGAACGCTAATTGCCAATAATGATTTTGGAAAGCTGTAAAAATCCACCGGCTGACGCGCTCTTCCCTCTCGCTCAGCCTTGCCTCGTCTCTGCGGCTTGCAGATGCAGAGAAGGAGGCTCGAGCGGAAGGAGAAGTGTCTGCAGCGTTTGTTCTCTCCATGCCCGGGTCACAGTTGGAAGTGTGGTTAGCTAATTTCTGTTGCTGACATATCAGAAGCCTCAGTCGCCTGTTTTGAAATCCTTCTCCCACTTGTTTCACTCTCACCTGCTTGCCATCCCCTTCGCAGGCTGATAACAGCTTTATCAAGACTGTAATGTGCAGGTGGAAGTTTAAAGGTCCCGAATGAGCGCGGCGAGCAACAGAGGAGGGTTGCGCAGACAGGAAGGCTCAGGTGAATGGGTGAGGAGCCTAATAAGCCACATGCATAATTAAAACACAATGATGCCACTAATTTATGAATGCTTGTGTTTAGCTGTGTGGAGTAATAGTGTCAGAGTGAGAGTGTGTATGATGGAAATTAAATTAGCTCCAAAATAAAGTAGAGCAAGACTGGCAGACCTAAGAGACTGCTGCTTTGTCGGCATTTAGGTGTTGAATCTTTTTTTATTCATGAAAATCACTCGCGTCGTGACTAGGATTTTGTCCAGGAAGTCTGACTTTTATACCATTATTAATGTCTTTCTGCTGCCTGTCCTTGGCAAGGAAGTTCCTGAAGAAATAAGGTCGGGAACCACCGGTTGAAACTGAATGATCCTGGTTTGATACAAATGGTAGTCCTTCATTATCTTATAAAATAGCCTGTATTTGATAAAGCGCCTCCTAGAGTCCTGGAACCCCCCAAAGGGCTTTACAACACAATCAGTCATTCACACCCTGATGGTGATGAGCTACATTGTTGCCACAGCCGCCACTGGTCTCTCTGAACACCACCAGCAGACAAGGTGGGTTAAGCATCTTGCCCAAGAACACAAAGACAGCAACAGACTGAGCAGGGCTCAAACCTGCAACCTTCCAATTATGGGGTGAGCACTTAACTCCTGTACCAGTCGCCCCGTTTTGCCCCAAAAATGACACGATTCAGACCTCAAAACCAGAGAAAGCTCAGAAATACTGACTTCCACACTTTAAAACACAAAGTGTTGAATTTACAAGCTATGTCAAATGGTTCCACCAAACGTAGTTGCTTGAATGTAAAGAGTTATACACATTTACTTTAGACATAACAGTCTACAACAATGAGTCTTCACATTTCAGCATAGGGAACCAGTTAACATAACTTGGTTAGAGCTTTTATAGCAAATCTACAGAGCAAGCTGGGTTTTGGAAGACTCTGCTGGAACCAGAAATCTGAAATGCCGGAGGAAACGAGAGAGCGCTAAACACCAGTCCCCATTTTCTACATCATCTTTAGTTGTCCGTGACTTCAAATGGTGTTCTTCTGTTTTGGGCTCTGGTAGTTTGTCCTTAAGTAGAAGTGGTACCAGCTGGCTTTTTCTCCATCTCTGATATTATTGAGCATCTCACACCAGTGGTGTTCTGTAGCTAAATACACAAGTGTGTATTGAATAGAGGACTCTTGGAAGTGCAGCAGTTTGGCGAAGCCGACAACCGGATGGTCCAGTGCTTGCTTTAGACCCAAAAGGATTATTGGCATTGGTTTTTGATAAAAGCACGAAAACCACTTAATTTTTTATCTACAATATACCTAAAGTAGCTACATTATGTTAGAATGTTACGAGGCATGAAAAAAATGTTTTAAGATCATTTGTTTTCCAAATTTGTCATTGCAGCTTTAAGTAGATTCAACGCTTCCTCTTTTACAGTGTACTTTAGCAACAGGTTCGTTGTTTTAGGTCCAAAGGTGGAACTTTTTGTCTAACAAAGAATTATGGTAAAGCTCTTATCTCACTGGACTGTAATGACTGGCGACCAGTTAGACACAGAAAAATGAATGAAGGTTTACATCATGTTGGTGTTTATGCTGATTTTTCCAGATATAAACACTGGAAATAAATTGCAACTTTTATAGAAAATCCCTGCAAAAGTTGTGCAAACCACAAATCTTGAGTGGTTTGTCAGTTTGGTCATTGATTTGTGTCACATTGCTCGTGCTGTTTGACTAAAAGAAACTAACGAGAAACATTTTGACTATTTTGACTACAAAATAAACTGTTCTGCACATTTTTTCAAACTCGATCAACATTCCAGGAACAAAGGAAGAATGTGTGGCTAAACTAAGAAAATCAAAAACCCTCATAGATGTTTAGAGATGTTTTTCAAACTCCATCGTTGATAATAGTTTTAGTTTGTGACTGAAGTCACACCCCAGTGAAATCCTGGCTCAAATGTTCATTTACAATCCAAATCCTGACTCACCTTAACCGTGTAGGTTTGACATCAGACAAGCTTTGTTGTTGGTAACATTTAAAATAAATGATAATAAATCAGAAAAGGGACAAAGTCACCAGACTAACTAAAGAAGACAAACACAATTTATTTGCTAATTTCTAAAAGTAAATTATTTCAATATGAAAATGTCCACAACCACCCTCCTGTCTAATATTTTTGTTTTGCTGCTTGATAAAAAAAAAACTGTTTGCTTTGCTAATGTATTTTTTGCAACATGAAAAAGCTGCAAAAAATGTCTAAATAGTTCCAACTTTTACAGAGAGACAGCTCCTTCTTGATGATTTTTAACAGTTTTTTTCTTCAAATCTCAAAGATGCACACGGCTTTAAAAATAGAGTAATGTCATTACAACTCAAACACTGGAACATTGATCTTCCTTTCAAGCCATTTCGGTCTGTTTTTCAACTCACTAGCCCTGAACATAGCTTTCAGTTTGAAACAGAAAGCTGGAAAAAAAAGTGCTTTTCAAGTATTGTGTGTTGAGTATTGAGCGCTGCCGGCTTATCACATGCAGTGATAAGTGTTGAACAACAGAGCGAGCAAACATGCTGATGGGGGCCCAAAGTCCACACATGAAAGGGTTTGAGGGTAAATTTTACAGCATGCATACCTCCACACCTCTGAGCTGTTATCAGGACCAAATAAAATCTGAATTCCCACCATTTATGATAATGCTTTTATTGACCAGCCTCTCCTGTGAGTTCTGAGTCTGGTTGCAGAGTCCCTTTGATCTATTGGGATTGTACTTGGAGAACAGAGGAGTGACTCACCCCACAAATTAAACAGAAACGGAATAACATGAAAGAAAAAATAAATATCAGACAGAAAATGTTTCAAAACTTGTACAAGAAAAAATGAAAAACAGCCAATGACAATTTTTTTTTATTCAGATGATCGTGTTTTAGTTCCCTTTTTTAATTCCATGAGTGACGGTGTGTATTTTCCCAGGCGATAAGGGAGAGTATAGATCTAAATCAATGCAAGCAAGCAATGTTTTTGTGTTCGAATAAGACTTTACCAACGGATGGCCTTTAGGGTCAAAAATCCCTGAGAGCACAACCTCCAGCAAAATGACAAACACATCAGACTCCCTTTCATCGCTGGCAGCAAGTGAGGAGGTAAAACAACGTTTATGAATGGCGAAAGTTTTGTAACTGTTGGTTACAAATCAGTAAAAGCCTTTTGCCTCACAAGCTCTCCTAGAAGGCATCTAATGTGGCGTCGCCTAGAGACTTAGGGTGTTTCTCAATCTCAAGGCGCCTTGCCTTGCAAGGCGATGTCTTGCGAGGCCAGGTGCCTTGCTCACAAGGACACTGTCCTTCCTTGGTCAAAGACAACGGTTAACTGGAACAGACTTGCATCACGTGACCACAGCTTTCACGGCAGTCACGTGACGTCACGTGACACGGGAGATAACGTTATATTTTATTTGTATTAGTTACAATATAAATATAACGAGCCTTTTACTTTTTAAATTGTAAAAATATAAGAGTTACTACCTGCTAGCCACCGAAGCTGCAACTACTAAGCAACTAACCAACAATAGATAACTTCTTTGGATCCAAAAAAACTTTTAAACTTGAAAATTGTCCCCAAAGTAGCTGCCGGCTTCTGATCCGCCGTCTTTTTGAAAATACATCAGTGTATTGTGGGTAATTTTTGACCAAGGCTAGACTACAAGACACCTCCCATGTATCCTCGCTCAGCTAGCTAAATGGCTAACAAACGGAGAACACATGCCTCGGTTGAATATGAACATAGGAACCGATTGGAACACGTCTTGGCGACTCTTGATGATGTATCTCCTAGGCAACCGGGGCAGGGCCAAGACATCAAGGCAAGGTTCCTTGACATTGAGAAACACCCTTAGACCCACCCCCATGTATTTTAGACCTGAGTTTTATGGTTATATGTTATGAAACCGACAATATTTGGCAAACCGGTCCGGTATATGGCTGATCCGGCTCTTGGAGAGTACAGATGCATGTAATCACAATAATAAACATTTTTAATATTTAGACTTTGTAACAAAACTTACATCTTTTTAAATTATTAGAATAAAAAACAAGGAGCAAAACAAGAACATCCATTTGTTTTTCCAAAAGGCCGACATGACTTCTCCTTGTGATTTTTATTTTAATGCTAGAATATAAAGTAGTGTTTCACTTTAATTGCAGCTTAACATATTAAAGTTATTAAGCTTCATTTTCTGAACCCCCCCCCCCCCCCCCTTAATGTCATTGTGGAATAAATAGTAATTATGCATCATTAAAAGTAGAATTTCTAAGCATAAAACTCCATTTAGGAAGCAGAGGGGTTCCAATCCTCTGTGGAATAAAAAGTGAAACTGTTTGTAATAAAAACACGTATTTTACTTTATTTCTCTGCTGTGAGTTGAATTCAAAACTTCTTTTGCTTCGATGACTGCCCCATTTTAGCTCGTGTCTTTGCTTCGATGGAAGATTTGCTGGTTTTATGGTTTTGCGACAGACCTTTGCCCACACCGAACTGTGGGAACCTCGTGCAATAAAACGCTGCCCAAACACCAGCTTATGTTTATTGATGTTAATTGTTACCTCTCTCTTCCCCTCTCTCTTCCCCCCCTCCTCTCTCTCTCTCTCTCTCTCTCTCTCTCTCTCTCTCTCTCTCTCTCTCTCTCTCTCTCTCTCTCTCTCTCTCTCTCTCTCTCTCTCTCTCTCTCTCTCTCTCTCTCTCTCTCTCTCTCTCTCTCTCTCTCTCTCTCTCTCTCTCTCTCTCTCTCTCTCTCTCTCTCTCTCTCTCTCTCTCTCTCTCTCTCTCTCTCTCTCTCTCTCTCTCTCTCTCTCTCTCTCTCTCTCTCTCTCTCTCTCTCTCTCTCTCTCTGAGATATTTTTCCATGAAATTAGAAAATTAGAGCACTAAACGAACATTGCTTTGAGCCTTTGGAAGGCAGTAAAACATGAAACCACTCTGTTTAATTGTTCCATTGATGCCCCCTTGATCTTTTTTTAATATTTGAACCACTATAAACATAAAATCCTTAAAAATGCTGCAATCCTTATGAATAATGTGATCTAAACGCCTAAAAAGTGTGGTGAGAATGTCATCTGTAACTTTTTCTGGTGTTTCTCATATAAATAACTCACATTTTCTAACATTTATTGCAGTTTTACTCCCTTCCTCTATCAACAACCTGTTTACAGAACAGTGCAAAACTTCTATCAGACTGAAACGATTGGAGCATATTTCCCTCCCAGACTGCTCCTTTGGATTTGAATATGCTGCTTGATATTTGGTATGTAATAAGGGGCCTGCAGCCTTTCCCTTTCAGTGAGCAGTAAGGGCCCCGTCTTCCTGATAATACCATGCATGGATAACTGAGTGAGACGCCATCAGATACTGAAACCAGCAGGCTTAAAGGAAAATGAATTTTATTTGGAGGAAAGAGAGAGTGAGGGCGGTGAGCAGAGCGCGAGACGATAATTGAAACTGGGAGCGTTCAGTTGGGGAAGGAAATTGAGATGTTGTCACCGAGTCCTCCTTATCATCATCAGGACCAGTGTGCAAAAGCAATTAAAGAACCAAAAAGGAATAGCTGAGGATGTTCAGAATTCAAGAGAGCAGAACGCAAGTCAACAAGATGTCCGGAGGACTTTAAAACTCGGGGTGTAGAGAAAATAGAAGCTTTGGATCAAAAATTATTGTAGGCAAAAACAGCAACTTTTTACAAGATGTTGATTATTAAATTCTGATTATTATTTCTAAAGTTCTCATAGAAATGGCCCAAAAAGCGACTGCACAGCTCAGAACGCTATTTCACTTTCAAATACAAATAATAATTGGCTGAATTGAAATGTGCACCACAGTACGTACAATCGTGGCATAGATGTGTGCCAAAATGCTCTCGCTGTGATTTTTGTTATAACTGAAACTGTTTTACATCGAAACAACCAAAATTCTTCTTTTTATTGATTTAGATTTTTATTAATATCACACCTTCAGATTTAGAGCTATCGTGCAGCTCTGAGAGGTTATTTCTCCTTTCAGGTTAAATAAATAAATGATTAAAACAATCGAATCAGGGCTTTAACAAGTACGGAGATTGCGCAGGGCTTTGTTTCCCCATACAGTAGCGAAGCAGAACAATCATGAGGGTTTTTACAATCCCTCCTATTCCCATGTTGGATTTTTCATGACGCTCTGGCACACCTCAATAAGCTAAATCTTGTCATTTCCTTTCTCCAAATAGAATTTCAAAGGGGATTTAAATGGGCCAACTATGAATGATGCCATGGGCGAGAATGCTCAAATTACCAACAATGTGGAGAAAAATGAGTCTGAAAGCACACAAGAGCCATCGGGGGGGTGGAGGTGTGGGTAGACTGATGCACTTTCACAGACAATTCATCAGAAGTCTCTTTTTTTCTGCATGAACCAGACTTTTAGTTCTCCTTCACACAACCTGTATGAGGATCATTTCCTGTTGAAGCTTTTTATTACACATTTATTAGAAATAAACATATTTGTGCTAAAGCACTGATGGTAGGAGAGGGTTAGCGGGGGGAAATGTACTTATGATTAAATAAATAATTGGTAATTAAACAACAAATGACAGAAAACTGAGAAAATGTGTAGAAAACAATGAGAGGATAACAAAGAGATAGCGGGATAAGTAGCGGCAGACAGAAAAAGAACAGGAACGAGAGAGCGAGTGAGAGAAGAGCAGCGAGTGGCGGTAGCTCGGTGGGGGGGCCCATAGTAATGAACAGGTGGTGGGGGGAAGAGAAGGTTAAGCCTGTTTCTGTGGGTGTCGTTGGAACCTACCCCGTGCTGCGTGGACAGATGTGTGGACGGGCCGCTAGCTAGCTCTGACTGGCTCTCCCTCCCCTCCCGCCTGGCCGGCGCTGCCAAAGCCCACTAGCTTGTGCTCAAAAACTCACTCATTTATCCGCCTTTTGTTCTTTGTTATTTTTGGACGTGAGCAAAAAATTGTCTCCCTCCGCGGAGAATCACAATCCTGTCTCCCCATCTCGTTAACTTCTGTCCATGTACAACACACAACAACGTGACATTTGGGAGCGCTGTGATGCTCGCTTCTGTTGTTTCAGGGCGGCTTTGGATGCTGCCTGCCTGTGGCATATAGAAAGAAAGAATTAGCAGAGTTTGTGTCTTTTGTTTGAATTTCCAGCTGGCTGAGGGAGCCCCAGACAGGTAGAGTGTTGCTTCAGGCCTGCTGACATCCAAAGAGAAACAGGATGTTGTCAGTCAGGCCTTCCACTGGGTGTGTGCAGGTTACGTCTATCAGCTCCAAGGCACAAAAAGTGGAATTTATCAATGCTGGGAACAGCAGAAGAGAAGAAGTTTCAACTCTAAAGGTGATCCAAGTCATTTTGTAAGGTCTTTAAGGCGTTTGTGTGTTTTGCTGTAGAAAAACAGTATTAGAGCAAGGATCTGTGTGTTTTTGTGACTTGGGTGGAAATCACCTGTGTTGGCACAGCAGAGTGTGCATTTTGTCAGTGCATAGAGATCTGGCCTGCACCTGTTGTCATACACACACACACACACACACACAACAGATGAAAATGAAATGACAGCATGGCCAGCCTCATCAGATGTGCCCACTCCTGTTCCGTTCATTAACGTCCAACCGAAGGCGGCTGGCCTGGGGCCTGCTGCTGCTGGTCCCACTCGGCGAAACGGCACCCTCACAGTACAAACAGATAAAGGCAGGCATGCACAGGTAAAGGGAAAACCTCAAGGTAAAGGATAACAAATTATTCTTTTTATCATAAAATTTGAATTAAAGAAAGTAGAGCAAGAGCACAATAATGAGGGAATCGGTGGAAACACACTGAGAACCAAACCGTCTCCTAACGATTGGCGAGCACAGCCGTAGCCTGGGTTTTTGGAGGTCAGCTGGGAATTTTGGATTGGCGTCGCCTGTGTGACGCCCACGCGCTCTGCCCATTCTCCCTGGGATGCCAGCGCCACCTGCTTACATTGTGGATGGCAGCTTTGTTGCCCAGCAGGAGGGCTGGAGAGACGGACTCACAGACAACATGTTTCGGCTAGTTTGTTTGGAAACCTGCGGCCGCCCAGCCAGAAAGAGGAAAACTTTGGGAGAGAAGGGTGAGAGAAACAGAAACAGACATGAGGATAGAGTTTGCCACGTCTCGCTCATCTGATTGGCGATACGCTTAGCCGACGGTGTCCGGAAATGATCGGTGAGTAGGTCAAAAAGTGATGACCATCTAAGTGTAGGGATTTTTTGTGGCTCATGAGTGCAGAGGCAGCCCCAGAAATATTTCCTGGGGGGGCCGGATGGAACCAGTGAACATTTTGGGGTGGCATAACAAATTGGTCTTTTACTTGGCAGTTGAACATTGTTCCTTCATCCATGCTGTTGTTCTTTTTTTAAATCACAGAACAGTTTTGTTACCTGTGTTCCCGCTACGTTTCGTTTGCGGCTGCAAACTTCCTCAGGCTGACGCTGATGGTGGCGTTACTTCCTTCTCCGTTTATCCGCGGGCAGCAGAGGACGTTGTCGCCCTCTGCTGCCCACTCTTCCCTCTCCGACGATGCAGTCCCATGTGCGATCCAACGTGTAAACTCCATCGTCCCTGTTCATGGTCCCACATCCACATCTCCTTATCTCGATTGCTTCTTTTATCCATCTTTTGTATTTCTGTCGTTCGGTGTTTATGATCCTTGTGTTGTCCCACTCCATTATATGGTTTTCTCTTATGCAGTGATCTGTTATGGCTGACTTCTTAATTGTGCTTTCTGCTTCTTCTTTTGCTGCTCTTGTGTGTTTTCGACTTGCCTCTTTGTCGCACTCCTTTCTATGTTCTATTGTTCGTGTGTTGAGTTGGCGTCCGGTTTCTCCTATGTACGTTTTATTGCTTGGACCGCACATGGGACTGCATCGTTGGAGAGGGGAGAGCGGGCAGCAGAGGGCGACAACGTCCTCTGCTGCCCGCGGATAAACGGAGAAGGAAGTGACGCCACCATCAGCGTCAGCCTGAGGAAGTTTGCAGCCGCAAACGAAACGTAGCGGGAAAACAGGTAACAAAACTGTTCTGTGTTTAAAAAAAGAACTACAGCATGGAATTAGAGATACGACACAGCAAGAACACACCTAAGATTGTTCCTTCATTATTTTTCACTAATAAACAGTATGAATTTTACATATTTACCTCAAATGTGAGAAACGCAAACATAAAAAAAAGACTACATTTCACAGTTATATCAGTTATTGATTTTCATGTTTTATTGTTTTAGGACATCCGAAATAAGAATCTGTAAAAGATCAACTCATAACATTAAATATGATGAATATAGGGCAGTGCAAGCTTTTTTGCTTCAACCTACTCCTTTTGTTTATTTATTTGTTTGTTAGTTTGTTTTATTTATTTATTTATTTATTTATTTATTTATTTATTTATTTATTTATTTATTTATTTATTTATTCATTTATTTATTTATTTATTTATTTATTCATTCATTCATTCATTCATTCATTCATTACAACAATGACCTGGCCAAGAGGCAGCAGCAAAAGACACGTAGCCTTACACCAAAGAAACACAGGTAAGACAAAAACAAACAAGATCAATATAAGATTAAACGGTTGGACAGAAAGACAAAGGACTGTTCTCATATATTGTAACAGGAGCAGATGTACGAATAAAAGGAGTTGTTTAAGTAGGATGAATATAACGGACGGACAAGTGTGTGTTACAGTAAATGTGGTCCCCGGAGCGGTTCTAATAAAGTAGCATCTGAGTAACAGAGTGGTGAGCCTGTCAATCCTAAACAAGAGATATCTGAGGATGTTACTTATATAATATGTACAAGCAATCAAAACAGACAAAGCACTCAGAAGCAGGAACATTGATCAGAAACTATTGATTGCAATGAATTGTTGAAGGTAGATAAAGGAATGTAGGTAGTGAGCTTCAGTGGTTTTTACAGCTCATTCCAGTCGTTGGGAGCAGCAAACTGGAATTAGGAGCAGCCAAAGAAGGTGCAAGCTTTAGGAATGACCATAGAGATGAAGTTACTGGAACATAATTTGTGCTGGTTGTTGGAAGTGATGAGTAACGAGAGAAGACATGAGGGGGTTTTACCGATGATTGATTTGTATACAAACTGAAACCAGTGTAACATCCTGCGGAATGGAGTGGTGGCCTGTTAACGAGTGAGTACAGACCACAATGATGAGTAGTGAATGGGGCACCAGTGACAAAATGGATTGCTGAGTGATAAAAGACATCAAGTTTTTGAAGAAGTTTTTTGGAAGCAGTTCAATAAATGATGTCGCCATAATATAAAATGGGAAGGATTGTCATTTAGACCAAGGTTTGCTTGGCAGAATGAGTAAAGGATGACCTGTAGTGGTAGATACCCAAATACTTATAGGAACTGACAAGCTGTAGTTCTGCACCATCCAGGGAAACAATACTAGGGTAGCAAGGTGATCATGGTAAGTTACGGTTGAAGATCATGAACTTT
The DNA here is from genome assembly GCF_043380555.1 of Nothobranchius furzeri. NCBI lineage: Eukaryota > Metazoa > Chordata > Actinopteri > Cyprinodontiformes > Nothobranchiidae > Nothobranchius > Nothobranchius furzeri. The sequence goes on from NC_091758.1 coordinate 30,236,482, forward strand.
GTTTTACTTACTGAAGATGACGACTGGAGAAGGCGTGTTGAAGACAATTAACGATGTGCAGCAAGGAGGACAAAGCTGCATTCAAGTTCTTTCTTCTATATATGAATGTGAAAAGTAAAATAGAGGAAATATTTTACTTAACAAATGGTCAGCCTCAGTGAAATACATATTTATTTAAACCGTGATTATTTAATTAAATTTATTTATTACATTGTCTGAAAGAGATAGTTTTTACCATTAATCTCTGGAAATATCCATCAAAATGTTGTTGAAAAAGAATGAAATGATGCCCAGCTGTTGGAAAATGTTGGTGTCTTCGTAACCTATAACAATAAAAACCAGGTCTAAAATGGGAGCGGGTCTAAGTCTCTGGGTGACACCATGTCAGATGTTTCCTTTTATGTGATCCTGTGGGGACAAAACGCATTTACTGATTTGTAACAAGGAAAACTTTCACCATTCATAATTGTTGTTTTACACATTTACCTCTTCGCTTGTTGCCAGTGATGAGAGGGAGTGTGATGTGTTTGTCATTTTGCTGGAGGATGAAGAATCTGGCAAAAAACTCCTTGGAAAATGTTTTACCCTAATTTCATTTGTAAGGCTTTACTCAAACACAAAAATATTGCTCGTTTGCAATAGTTTAGGTATGTACTGCCCCCTATTGCCAGGGAAAATACATACCGTAACCTTAAATTTAATTTATACCTTTATTTTTGTGGACAACAACTTTTCAGGCGCAGCCATGGCCCCCACAACCTTCCCTTGGGGGCGCCACCGGATGAATGGCAAATTTATCTTTTGATCACACAGATGTGCTAAAATGATCTCAAAAAAGCGTTCAGAGTTAGCCGACCCCAACGCAAAGGTTTTTGAGGGCACGTGAACTTTGTTTTTTTACATAAAAACACAAAGTCAGCACTTTAAATAGGTTAAACACATACCTTCTGTCTAAGGAGTTTAAAAAGGAAGCTTAAAAAAAGCCATGCCCTAAGGGGGTATTGAACAACTATTTTAGGACAGTAGTGTAGCACGCTTGTGTGTTTTTCCTGAGGTAAAAGGTGTGGGCAAGAGCAAGCGAGAGAAGACAGTGCAGGGACTGGAAGGGAAACCACCAGCGGAGGAGTAGACAGCGCTGGGGCCACAGGAGATAAAAGAGCGAGGTTTTTAAAACTTCCTTCAAAGCCCCTCCAAAGAGGTAAAAGTAACCTGGAAGACACAAACACCCACACACCTGCCGTATCTAGAAGATAGCATCCGGTGTCAGGCTTTCTGAGAAGGCCCTCTAAAGGGTGTTTTTTTTTTTGTCTCCACTCATCAACAGAACAAAATATTTCTTCTGTTCTCGAAGCAACTCACTCACTAAGATATGAAAGTTTATGAAAAAGGAAATGATTGAGGTTTTAGCTCTCCTACGCAATCTCACACCAGCTCTTAGAAATATATTTCAGGGCTCAAGAGGAAGGATGCTGTTTCCTCTCTGTTTTTATTTATTTTTGTTGTTTTTTTTTAAATTAGAACTACTTTGACAGGCAGTTGTCAAACATAAATAACTCTCATTTTGTTTTAGGTGCATGCATGGCCACACTGAGTTTAATCAGTCATTAATAAGCAAGTGGTTACAGTCACTTCATTCAGACTCATGCATGCAGATGCTCACACGCATCGGGAGCAAAAAGGTCAAACGCGTCTCTCCAGTCAGTGTGGAGGATGACACTCAAGCACTTTTATCCTCTTCTGGAACGAGACTTTTTTTTGCATGAAGGTTTTTTTTAATCATTTTAAAATTACAAACGGTCATCTAAATATGTATTTATTTAGTTAATTTATGCTTCAATTGATTTGACCTCATTTATTTCATAAAAGTCTTGTTTTTTGTTAAATAATTTTTTGTGAGATATTATCCATGAGTAACTGTTATTATTTGCAGCACTTTCATATAATTTTTGGTTTCCCCTTTGCCAGTTTTTCAGGAGGGCCGAAGTCAACATGACACCTTTCACATAGATGAAAAACAGGTTGCAATTTTGGAGTTTATTACTGGTTTTCATTTGTTTTACGACATTTACCTGAAAAAAATCCTAAAACATAAAAAATGTCACATTTTTTATATTTAAGCCCAGAAATGTAATTGGTGGCAGTTCTAGTTTTTCTCCAATAATTGTAAATCAAAATATCCAGACAATGATTTCCAACATGACTCGTAATTACATACAATTAACTTTTTATGTCTCCTTTCCTTCACTCATACTTTAAGACACTGGTGTTCTGTCTCTGAGCTTCATTTTAATCTTCCTTCTTTGTCTCAAAGGTACCTCATCGAATCGTGAGAAATGAAACAAAAGAGAAACGAGATGAATTGATATTGTGAGTGAGCGAGTGAGAATGATCAAATCATGCAGCTCTGCAGGAAGTGTTCCTCCGAACCGTCAGCCCACTCAGCTTCCTGCACAGCAAATGAGATTTGCTGCCTCTCCTCCCTGGCTGGTGCAACTTTAAAGGGGGATGTGGGGATAATATGCATTATTACTTTTATCCAGTGTAAGCGAGGCAGGCCAATAATTGTGCAATACTGAGGTTTCATTGTTCCCAGCTGCTGCGATCATTACTAAACGTCAAAGAGATGCAACATTTCCTGTCGGCCTAACGACAGTAATCACTTCCCTCTCCCAGCGCTCCCTCTCCCTTCACTCAGCTGAATACCCCAGCCATGCAGCCCGGCCTCGCGAGGTGTGGAGCCGCGGCTTCTTCATCATCTTTATTGGATTCGTCCTGCAAACCAAATCATGGTGAACACGCAGTGCATCATTTTCCCATATTTTCTCATTTAAACTGACTGCCGCGCTGCAGCTGCTGGAATTATTGGCTAATAATAAACTTCTAAGAAACGTTCCTGAGTGAGTTACAGAACCTGCTGAACTTCCGCACTCATTTCAACAGAAAACCTCAAAATCTGTAACAGGTAACACGAACGAGCTTCTTGTTTTACTTTTTTCATCCTCACGCTCTCTTTTGTCCTTCTGTGTGTGTGTGCGTGTGTGTATGTGTGCGTGCGTGCGTGCGTGCGTGCGTGCGTGCGTGCGTGTGTGTGTGTGTGTGTGTGTGTGTGTGTGTGTGTGTGTGTGTGTGTGTGTGTGTGCGTGTGTGTGTGTGTGTGCGTGTGTGTGCGTGTCAGGTGAGTGTTTCTGCAGGTGAATGCCCTGCAGAAACACTCCAACAGTCATATTTTTAGGTTGGCAGAAGCTTCACATGAAGCACAGCTAAAGGGAGGAGAGAAAAAGATCTGAGCGACAGCATGACATTGCAGTAAGTAAGGTAAGTGGCACGTAAGGTTACAAGCTGAAGGGGGCGTTACCATTTGGGTTATAACATCCCAGAAACCATGTTTTCAGCTCACTTAGGAGCTCCCTTTAATCTTAACTGAGCTAAAGATAAAACCTCCCTGTGGGTGGGTGTGTCTGAAAAATGGGAAGTTATTTTGTTCACCGGCAGTGAAGGCAAATATGTGCAAATTCAAACAAAAAAATGTATTGTGCAGAGTTAAGCCAGTGTGCATGGAGATGAGTCCAGTTTAATCGCTGATGGAGCAAGACTGAGTATGTTGTAAAGTAATGACTTGGTTTTCAACAGGTCTGCCTCCTTCTGCTTGTCCTCTTTATCGAAAGACCATGTCTGCTTGTGCTAGGATTTCCAACTGCAATTTTTTGCGCTACGTGAATCATTTTTTATCATTAATCTGAATTTTTTATGGTTTATTGACACTATTTTCAGCTGACTGCATTAAAAGATTCAAATGATGATTTCTCACTCTATTCTCATTAATCATTATCTGCCATTGGGTTGTCTAACACAAACCTGGACAGGTTTAAACCATACCCCTCTAGCATACTAAGTTTGTCCAACATGACCATGCCCAATCTCTTCCGGTGTACCACAAAGCTCTGTTCTTGGACCTCTTGTTCTCATTATTCACCCCCTCGCTCTAGACATTATTTTCATAAATATCACAATTAATCCCATTGTTTCTCTTAGTGGGTTTACCTATTAGTAACATATTAATACCCAATACTATAAAGAAAAGTGAATTATTGCAAATGTCCTGTTAAATCCAGACTTTTCAAATGCATGTTTATACCCTGAGACACTCTGAAATCAGATCATACTTGCCTGCTCCTAATTAAGTTAAGACACCCAGAATAAGCAGTTAAAACACCAAACGACTCTGTATGTAAACCATACCCCAGATAAGTCAGACTATGGCCTGCTCAGGCACTCACACTTTTGGAAGTGATGAGGAATAAACACTTCAAGTATAACCAAGCCAGATGTAGTGCAACTCAAAAATTATTGGTAATGATTAAATGCAAATGCAAATAATAATAATAATAATAATACATCGAACTTATATAGCGCTTTTTAGGACACTCAAAGACACTTTCATGCACTCTCACATTCACACACTGCTAGTGATTGTAAGCTATGTTGTAGCCACAGCTGCCCTGGGGCGGTCTGACAGATGCGAGGCTGCCATTTGGCGCCGTTGGCCCCTCTGACCACCACCAACACAGGTAAGTTGGGTGAAGTGTCTTGCCCAATGACACCGCAGCAGAATACCCCTGGCAGGAGCTGGAATCGAGTCCATGACCCTCTGATCATGAGGCAACCCGCTCTACCACCTGAGCTACTGCTGCCTACGTGTATTCTCAAACATATAATGATTTTTGTACTTATGCTGTATTTGTTCCCTCTGCATCACTCCAGTTCAGCATTTGTTAACTATGTTTGTGTTGCTGTAGACCAACCAGAAGAATGCCAAAACAAAAGGATGCATGTTGCTATCTGCCATCGCAGGCTGACATCTAAACTCGGATAAAGGTTCCCATTCTGGTCCAGATATTAGCCCGAATGTTGCCACAGTTACATTTAGATAAACTATAATCTATCTCCTCCCTCTGCTTTTCTGATTGCCTGTGAATGAAATGAAATCAAATCCTTGATCTCATAAAGTGATCTCAACCTCACTGATGATTGTGGGGGACAATTCAACCTTTGGACATGCCTGCTTGCTGCATATAGAAGATAAAGAAGGGACTTGGTTTCATGTATGAGTTTTTGATAAAAAAACAAATAAATAAAACACCTGAGGACTTGGACCTGAACTGCCTCCTGCCCACCTTTGAAGTGTCAAACAGAAACTAATGTTCAGCGGTGACAAAAGGTTCTACTATTAGTCTAAAACCAGCGTTCCCTTCCATCCAGGTTAGGACTCTTGGAAATCTCCTGGACAGTGTCTGTTCCTTATTATAATGTTCATTCCTTTAGTTTAAAGGCATGGTGGTCTCAAGTAGGGTTATTTGGTAATATTAATTTTCAGAGGTGTGGACTCAAGTCACATGACTTGGACTCGAGTCAGACTCGAGTCATTATTTTAATGACATCTGACTTGACTTGATAAAATCTATAAAGACTTACGACTTGACTCAGACTTGAACGCCAATGACTTGCGACTTGAATCGACTTGCGTCTGTTGACTTGATATTGACGTGAGCATATTTGATATGTTAGCACAAAAGTGGCACGACATGGACAAAAATCATGAATCACTCTTCGTTTTGGGTTTGATTTATTGCTAAATGCAGCAGCACTTTGTTTATAATTAATTTCAGTTGAACTTTCTGCTGTTTGAGCAAATAAATGAAGCGTTAAGTAGCTTTATTTCTGGAATTTATTTATCATCATTGTCATTAAATTGAAGTTTGACAGATGACTTGATTATGACTTGAAAATTTAAAGTTAAGAACTTGGACTTGACTTGGACTTCCACGTCATTGACTTTGGACTTGACTTGGACTTGATTGTCTTTGACTTGGACTTGACTCGAGACTTGACTGGAAAGACTTGTGACTTACTTGTGACTTGCAAAGCAGTGACTTGGTCACACCTCTGTTAATTTTATTTGATGACACTTTCTGTGTTCAAGCTCAGATTTCAATATAAGAAACTCAAAGTCCAAATTATTGCAAATCATTTCCCTGCAGACATCACTATACCATCTCCTCCACATTTATCACATGTAAACATCCACTGTTTTTCCCTTTGGCAAACACAAACACGCACGTCTTTGCTGTATGGTAAATGAAGGCCCTTCTCCTCCCACAAACAAGCATTCATCTGTGTTACCCCCACTCCATCCTCTCGATTTGTGTGTTCACTTTAAACTTTGCCTGCCGTTTGATCTAAGCTGCAGATTGTAGTCCTGCCTGCTGTCCTGCTCCCAACACCCACATATTGGGTGCAAAGAGAATTATTCATTGTTTTCACACAACAAACGTGTTTGAGCTGAAAGAGCAGCTGCCTTTACGAAGTTAATTTAACATTGCTAGGGTTCCATGTAGCTCTGATGATAGAAGGTAACCTCCTCTTTGCTTTTATGTAAGAGATTTCCCTAATAAAAAGAGAATGAGATAAAAGGGCTGCATAATAAATGAAAGTTTTTCTACAATTATAAAATAATGCATGCTTTAATGTCATCTTAATGGTTTATCAAAGATTGCAATGACTTTGTTTTTGGGAGTAAACAGGGCGGGGCATCATTTCCATAGGTATTAAATTTTAGGTTCATGAAAACTAGGGCTGTACTGTGGACCAGTGAGCACTGGTAGCAAATTCCAGCATGCCTTTATGTTTGGAGTTAGCATGTTCTTCCCATGCAAGTGTGATCTGTTTTTTCAAGGGTCCTACAGACCAAAAATTTGCATATCAGGTTAACTGGAGACTCTAGATCAGGGGTGCTCAATCCTGGTCCTGGAGGGCTGGTATCCAGCATGTGTTTGTTATTCTTCTGCAACAACAGACTTGATTCTGTGGTCGAATCACTTGTTCAGCAGCTCATCAGTCCCTGCAAAAGCCGGTTAATCACCTGCTGATTAAAATGTAGGTTTGTTAAAGCAGGGGAAGCCCTAAAAAATGCTGGATACCAGCCCAGTAGGACAAAGACTGAGAACCCCTGATCTAGACTGAGCATAGGTGTATGTGCATGCGTGCGTGGAAGGCAGGCAGGCTGGCTGGCTGGCTGGCTGGCTGGCTGGATGGATGGATGGATGGATGGATGGATGGCTGGCTGGCTGGCTGGCTGGCTGGCTGGCTGGCTGGATGGATGGATGGATGGATGGATGGATGGATGGAACCTGAGTCAAAGGCAACATGTAACATAAAAACAGGCCAGGACTGAGGATGGACCCTTGAGGAACTCCACATGAGTGCTACAGCGGAACCACTGTCATTTATCTGGATCCTGTCTGTCCATGACCAAAATCATGACCTATGACCTAAACCTAAATAAAATAAGAATGTCTACTCCCCAAACATATTAGAATTGTGCAAAGAACCCCATAAACTAAAATCTTCAAAATGTCCCTCAATTTCTTATTAACAATTATTTAAAACATTTTTTAAAAGTTTATATTTTATTAACCAATTTTAAATAATTTAACTGATGACCCCATGATTCATGACCTCTTCGATAATAATGAGAAAAATACAAAATTATCACCTTAAAGCCGCACTCACAACTTTTTCATATTTTTAAATCATTTCCTTAAGCCAGTATGTGCTTAAAAGATCCTTTACAAGGTTAACGAAAGGGCACCCAGACCCTATCGATCCCTGTGGACAGAATATTCCACTTGCAACTTCAGCCTGGCAGGCCACTCTGTTTGGCTGACATACCTGCCGCTGCAGTCTGGTTCCAGCACGTTTCCTGCATGTTTTAGATCATGAACACAGCTGACTTGTTTGATTTAGTGATGCATCGCTCCTGTAGACACTAATGAAGGCTGGGGAGACATTTCAGCAGCTAGATGAAGGTGTTAAAAAGCGAGGAGAGAAGTTTTGCCTTTGGTTCTACAAATGGATACTAGGGGGTCCTAAAAGCAAGCCACAACTGCTTAGTAACCCTTCAACGCATTTCCTAAATATTTCTTTGTCTTTTTCAAAGGTAAAGTCACACATTATATAACCCTTGCTGCAGAGAAAAACAAATATACAAATTAAGAGAGGAGAGATGCAAGAGTTTGTTCTCATCAAGGCAGTTTACTGCTGTGACAAGAAGATGCAGCTAAAAACATGTGCCAGACCTCCTCATGCACCAATGATTGCAGCTACTTGGCCTGATTTTGGCCTGGACTGGCCTTCCACTATTGTCTCCCAACGCACCGGCCTGTGCCCACTGCCTGCTGCCACCAGCACATTACTTGGAGTTCAGTACACAGCAGTGGGTTGACCCAAAGCATTCACTCCAAAAAGAGGAAGATCTTTTTTTTTCTGGGAAGCGGTGTGCACCATCAGCTGTGAGAAATCAGTGTAATAACAATCAGCAATACTCACAATCAGGAACGAGTTTGTGATTGTTTATCTGGTGCAGTTTTAAGTCATTAACATACTTAATGGCTGAGATGCAAAATGATAAATGTTGGAACACAAGCCTGCCATCTTTTTGTCATGCCATCAAAATAGCACAATACTTTTCGATAAATATGGTAATTGAGCATGCTGTCAGCCGGAACACCAACCCAGCCGTGACTCGAGTCCATCACAGAGAAGCAGTCATTCGCTCAATCTGTCAGAAAGTTTGCTGCTACACGGTCACAGGAAGGCAACATCTTGTAACTTCTCTTCCTATTTTGTTCCTGTGCCAGACTCCTTCGTGAGCCAAACCCAGGAAATGAGAGTCTCTCTGAACCTGGTAGACTGAACAGAATGTGAGAATTGACAGGTATGGCAGCATCTGCCAAACTGCGAGGCTTCCTGCCTTTGCCATCCCATCGCACTCAGGATCAATCTCCATGACTCACTGAGCTCATATCCACACGCCGCTTCCTATCAGCCGGGAAGTTAATGTGCAGGTTAATTATCCAGGCAACTGTGTTTGTGGGGAAAAAACACTAAAGGAGCCAAGAGCAGTTTCTTAGACCTACACAGTTGTTGTCGTCCACAATATTCTTAATGTAGTTGTTTTATCTCAGCGGTGACACTCCTGATAAAGAAGTGCCAGAAAGCTGGTGGCATGGTGGCCCGGACAAATGAAGACAGATGTTGAAAAGTCACTCAGCTTTTTTTTTTTATAAACGCACAGTAAACACTAGCAGATAGGCCAAAAACTACTGGTGTGGAGATGTCATTTGTTGTAAACAGTCAAAAATGTCTACAAAAAAAGACAAATTATCCATCAATCCATGTTCCTTCCTCTTACCAAGGTACAGGTTGGTGCGTTCCACAATCCAGGAAGGAAACTCAGACACCCCTCTTCCCAGCGACGGTCTCCAGCTCCTCCTAGGAGTGTATGGGTGTTCCCAATCTTGGACTCAGCCATCTTGACTTGCAACCGGGGAAGGTTGTGTTGATTTTAGCGTCCAGGAGAGAGTAGAAGTAGTCGAAGTCAACTGTTAGCAACTCCACAGCTTGGTAGAACTCTCTCAGGCTCGTGTTAGCTGTGGGGAGAAAACATCAAGTTTGGAGAGCGAACGGGGGCAGTGGAAGAGTTGCATTGCTGTTAGCCAATCACAAGCAAGATGTGTGGATATCAGAATCAGAATCAGAATAGGTTTATTGCCATTGTCAGTGAACAAACAATTCACAAACTAGGAACTTGCTTCAGTACTAATGTGCTACATATAACATGAATAATAAGATTAAAATAGAATAAAATATAATAAAAAAAACTAGAATAAAACTTTCAGCGATAAAAAATGGCAGGTAATGGTAATATGGCCGATAACGTGACGTGTCGAGTACAGAAGACGAGCATGGTTGTGTGTTTATAAGCTGTTCACAAGTCTAACGGCAGATGGAAAGAAGCTGTTCTTATGGCGGGAGGTTCTGGTCCGGATGGACCGTAACCTCCTGCCTGAGGGAAGCGGCTCAAAAAGTCTGTGACCCGGGTGAGAAGGGTCAGCTGCTATCTGACCTGCACGCCTCCGAGTTCTGGAGACGTACAGGTCCTGGAGAGATGGAAGGCTGCAGCCAATCACCTTCTCAGCAGAGCGCACAATGCGCTGCAGTCTATGTTTGTCCCTCACTGTGGCTCCAGCGTACCACACAGTGATGGAGGAAGTGAGGATGGACTCAATGATGGCCGTGTAAAACTGCACCATCATCTGGGCCGGCAGCTTGGCCTTTTTCAACTGCCGCAGAAAGTACATCCTCTGCTGGGCCTTTTTGATCAGGGAGCTGATGGATGGCTCCCACCTAAGGTCATGTGTGATGGTGGTTCCGAGGAAGCGGAAGGAGTCCATAGTGGTGACGGGGGTGTCCGTCAGGACGAGGGGGAGAGATGGGGCTGTTACTTTCCTGAAGTCCACAGTCATCTCCACTGTCTTCTGAGCATTGAGCTCCAGGTTGTTGCTGCTGCACCAGTACACCAGCCGTTCCACCTCCCTCCTGTAGGCGGACTCATCACCGTCAGAGATGAGCCTGATGAGGGTGGTGTCGTCCGCAAACTTGATCAGTTTAACGGAGTCATGGCTCGAGGTGCAGCAGTTTGTGTACAGGGAGAAGAGCAGAGGAGAAAGTACACAGCCCTGTCATGAATAAAAAAAATAAGACTCCAAATCCTGAAGCTTTCTGCCCTCCCCTCCTCCAGCTTATATCTACTTCCTGAAACAGGAGCACCAGAGCCGTTTCCCCACAGAGACCACTGCAGATGTATTGAAAAAACAGGTGAATTCCAGCTACTCTACTCTTTTTAAGTGCTTGGATCTCTTTCCTTTGGTTATGATCCAGATCGTGTGACCATTTGGGAACGGACAAGCTCTGCTGGTCCATCTCTCACTGTAATATCCATCAATTTAATATCTGAGAATTAATTTGTAAATACGATGAAATCTCTCTTCTTCAATCAAAAGGTCATCAAGCTGTGCAGAAGCCTGTTATCATCACTGATTAAAGTCAGGAGCGTTGGAGCAAGGAAACTTACTGGATCTCAAGGGCCAGTGTTGGACATCCCCGAGCTAGTTGCATCACTAAGCAAGGATTCGGATTCTTTGCCTTTACAAACCCACATCATGAGTCCTTTATCCTGCAACACTTGGACCTACTCGAGCCCGATCACAGCTTAGTGCTTCACAAAGCACCAGCCTGTAGATGAAAGGCCCTCTACAGCAGGATTAGAGAACAGCTGTGCATGCACCAGTGACTGAGGAATGCTCTCTTGTACCATTTAAGGACAAATTCCAACTTTTCCAACTTCATTATCTGCAACCAAACTAACACTTCCATGATGGCTGTAAGAGGTATCACGCTTACTTTCAGTTACAATACGGTTTCACATATGCCTAATTCTAATAACCCACCACCTAAATACTGCAGGGACATGTAGAACAAGACCCAGCAGCTTCCCTTTGTTCATCGTTGTCAGCGCACTTTGATGAAGCAGCATTGTCCACATGAGCTGACAGGGTGGCTGAACTCTTGTTAAAGCCATCCTTATCTTACCTTTGAGCTAAAATCAGTAGGAATGGACACAGCTCGGAGCACAATGGTAGCCAAATACTCATTAAGATGCAGACACAGGAGTATGCTAATTTTACCCTACATCCTAGAGAAGTAAAAAGACAACAAAAAAGGGCTTCATTAAAAGCGCCATGCATTATTCAGAGAGCAGCAGGCCAGAGGAATGGCTTAAGGCCAATTATCCTCTGCTGGAATCTTTCTGGCTGGCTGCTACAGTAAGCTCCACGCTCTGCGTATCTCTACCGTTTACGTAGGTTTGGATTTGCTTGATAAAATCATTGTTTAACGTTTGTGGAGGGATTGTAGTGCACAAAAGGTAAAGATGCAACAGTAATCTTAGATTCCACAGAAATCTCCACATCATGAAACACACTTCCTCAGAGGAATGTTCATTCTTTCAACTTAGAACAAGTTGAGTTATTTAGTAGCACCATTTGCTGCAAACCAATAATGAGCGTAACCATCTGAATGTTTTTTATCAGTCAAAAGTAAAATAAAATCCCAACTCCAAGTTTTTGTCAAGACTTGGGACTTTGGAAAGATAATTTGCACCTCTGTGGTGGAAGTAATATTCCACAAAATATCTCCATAAAAAGCATGTGAAGAAATTTGAAACACGACATCCTAACGCCTTAATATTTGCTTAAAGAACTCCTTATTAGGAAACCAGAATGTCATCCTTGTTTTAATAAATATTTTATAAAGAGATTTTTATTTATAGATCCGTTTTTAAAGATATATTACAAAGTTTTTTACACATAAAAATGAACATGAGACAGCAAAGCATCTCGAAGAGTCAAAGCTTTTGTTATAATGTGTTTTATTATAAAAGAACACAAATTAATTATGTAAAAAGTTCAGTTTTGTTTCTTTTTACATCAGACTCCTCTTTGCTTTACACTTCTCAGCCACATAAGAAACACCTGACAAAGACACCACGTCAATGCCCTATGGAGCAAACACGTGGGAAGATCATAAATAAAAATATGTTAAATAAGTTAAATAATAAAGTCAAGAAAAAATAAATAAAGTTTAATTAAAAAAATGAATTTATAATTTTCTCTTGGATCTGGTTGGGCAGCAGGAACATAGCCTGTTGTCTGCAGCATCTGAGACAAACTTCATGTAGTGGTGGCTGTAGGATGTTGTTAACAGTGTGTGTGTGTGTGTGTTGTGTGTGAGTGTGTGTGCATGTGTAGAGAGAGAGAGAGAGAGAGAGAGAGAGAGAGAGAGAGAGAGAGAGAGAGAGAGAGAGAGAGAGAGAGAGACTCACAACAGTTGTATCGACGGTGACGAGTGACGGTGTGGGTGTGCGTCTGCGGTGATTAGGTTTACATGAATCTGGCTGTAATGTAAAGGTAGTTCAACATGCAGCAACGCTGCTGAGTTGTCTCCTTTGCTTTAGTCAAATTCTTTCAGAGTTTCCTGTCGCATTTAATTGTCGGAGCAGAACCATGTGAGTGTGTGTATTCCTCTGCAAGCCTGGGCCTACTCCTGGGCCTGCTCAGTAATGAGAGCAGACAGTGTATCAGCAACAGAACCCCAGACCTGTCTGCTGTGTTGGAGATGTATGGGGTGACCGTGCATCTGAACCCTGTTTCACACACACACACACACACACACACACACACACACACACACACACACATATGAATATACTCACTCATTTAAACAAACAAACACGCCTGGGACAAGTGGAGGACAGCGGATGAGGATGCATGCGACAAACTTCCTAAATTAATTAAATATATTCATATAAACCTTATTTTAGTCTGTATATTTTAACTTTAACACAAGATATTAGGAAAAAAAGGGTTTTCTAGCACTCAGTAATTGTAATAATGAGGAAAATTAGAAAGAATAGATGCTGTTTGTTGACATCCTGTCCTCATCAGCGCCGTAAACTCTGTAAAACGTTAAGTAAACAGGATGTTGATGTGCATTTCGTACCGCAAACACACAAATTATGTAGCGCCAATTGTTATGTTGAGAGTTCTGAGCATTCAGTTGTTCAAAAAGGTTTGAATGATGTCATGCATTTGGTCCAACTTACACAAAGAAAAAAAATCAAATAAAAAGTTGACAAAACTGTGTCCGGACCTCCAGGCTCTAATTAGTCCTTTGAAACCAGAAGTGTCCTGGATTTGTAGATAAAAGTAGGAGGGAGTTAAAACTCCTGCTCCTCCCCTCCCTTCCAGGCAGTTTCCAGTCAAAATCTGGACTGGTGATTAAGTAGGATTATGTGCTCTATAGTGACAACCGTGTCCTGCGCTCAAACCTTGCGAGAGGTTTGTGTGAGACGGCAAGAGGGTGTGTTTGTACTTGTGTATGCCCGTGTGAGAGAGAGACACAAAGAGAGAAGGAGAGCAGAGGAGAGCGAGCTTTTGTTCCAACTGAGCCCCTAATTAGCCAGGCTAATTGAGCTGTTAATTGATCTGTTGTCTTAATTAAACATCTCCTGACGCTTCTTTGCTCCTTGTAGTTGGGAATCTGAAGGGTGCGTGTGTGTGTGTGTGTGTGTGTGTGTGTGTGTGTGTGTGTGTGTGTGTGTGTGTGTGTGTGTGTGTGTGTGTGTGTGTGTGTGTGTGTGTGTCACAGAGGTAGCTAGCCCAAACAGATGAGGATAATCTGAGTGGGCTGATGACTCCATTAGACACTTAGGCTTGTTTTAGTTTCAGGCTAAAACCGTCATTATAGATTTGTTGGGGTTATCGTGGTGGTGAAATGCCATTTAAAGCTGAATCAGATTACAATAATCTACCAAAGGATGTACTTTTAGAAAGCTGCCAATTTTTGCAAAATCCACTGATTGACAGGAAGGGACTTTAATCACTTACTTAACCAAATCTGATCACGTAGATCTAAAATATGAACCGTTTGTGCAGTTTTAGCCTTTTTTCTTCCTGTATTTTGATTTCTAGCAAAGCTAAGATTATGTGGCCACACGATTTGGTCTGAGAGGAAAAGCTACGAATGTAAAATGAAAATCAGAGGTTCAAGAATAGGTTAGATTTTTTTTTGCCATCCCAAGAAGCGTCACAACATATACAAGTGAACGTTTTAAAATGAAAGTTGCCTTATTGGAAATGTTTAACATTCCAGTTTATCACCTCCACACGGATTTGCTTTGGGCATGGCTCATTGGGTAGCCCAATGCAGTTTGTGTACAATGCTGACAACTTTCTACATAAGCAGCACAGATTTCACTGAACAGCAAGTTAAATATACTTCATTTAATGTTACTTTAATGTCTTTTTTTTGATATAAAAGGAAGACACTAATGATAATGTCTAAATAAAACTCACCATTTGCATTCTTTTGTGCTGCCATGTTGTGTTTTGAAGTAGGTATGAAGCAGGGAGCATTTACTTTATCCACACAGAGCTTTACTACAGAGAGGAGCAATCAAGGCATCAATATTGAGTTCTTCACATACTTCTTCCACACTCACATCTGTCAGTATCAGAGTGCACTCCCTGTACAGGGGTGGGCAATCCTGGTCCTTGAGGACCACTATCCAGCATGTCGTAGTTGTTTCTCTGGCTAAACACACCTGGTTTGAATCTGCTGGCAATTAGCAGGCTGCTGCAGAGCCTGGTGAGCTGCTGAATTGACTCATCCAGGAATCAGGTGTGTTAGAGCAGGAAAACATTTAAAACATGCTGGATAGTGGCCCTTGAGGACCAGGATTGCCCACCTCTGCCCTAGTGGTTCAGTGTCTACTGCCATCCTTCTGTTTTCTCAATGTTGACTTTTAGGAATCATGTGACTAAAATAAGCTGTTTCAAAAAGTTCCTGTTTGTGATGTCACAAATGAGAAAATCGGGTAGAATCACCTTATCAGTTTTAATATTTTATTTGCATGGTTATTTTAGTAGATGTGAATTTTATTTTAGTTCATTTAATCCATTCATTCATTATTGAAACTCTGTCTGAAGCTCTGTAGAGTTGAACTTGTGAGCCTTTAGGTTCATGGTGACCTTGGTTCCTGATATTACCAGGTGGGGTTGTTGAATTTTAACTAAATTGCAAGCTCCTAATCTGGCAGCATAAACTCGTTTGAAAGAGCGGGTGATTCTAATAGTTGCCCTCGCTTCGTATTTGCTACATATGAGAGCTGGTGCTGAGGGAGCAGTGGCTCTACTCCAAGCCCCACCCTGCAATCGGAGCTTCCTGACTCATAGCAAACTGAGTGGGGGTGGGTTGGTATGACCAACTACAGCTTGTTTTCTTCAGGCGACAGAGCCCCCAAAAAGGCTCATTATGGAAGATACTGAAAATATCAAGTGCAAAATTACTGAAAATGCTTTATATGAGAGGGATTTTGGGGGAAACAACTTCATGTATATGTTTGGTATCAACTGCAGAACTATTATAACTTAAGAAAAAAAGTCATTTAACCCCTTTAACAACCTTTTTAGTACTTTGGTACAGTGGAAGTTGCAAGCGTGCAGCAGAAAAGTACCAAATACTGCCTATGAACCCCAAAACCTGGAGGTTTTGTTTCTATTTTGTTCTAAAATCACTTTTCTCCTCTCTTCCATGCATTTTATTTACATTTCCCTTTCAGCCTTTAGTGACTACATGAAATCAAGAACACCATAGGGTGGCCATTTCCTCTTTAGCATCACCACTCACATACAGTAGATACCTGCAGCATGTAGGTGTGGCTCCATGTGTGTCAGTTTGTTTGCATTCAGGGGGGAAAAAAGGAAAAAGGGTCCTGCTAACTTTATCTTCAGCTCAGCGCGCCAGTGCCAGATGGTCCTCCTGGGTGCTTTTGATGCTGGTGTTTCCAATCAGGCTGGAGAGCACATTAAAGGCATGCTTTGTCACTGGGCAGCCAACGGTTGTCAACAAGGATGTGATGAAGTAAAACCAGTGGCATGAGGAAAGGAGAAAGACATTCTCATGTAAGCTCAGAATGATTAATTGGCTATGGTAATGGTTAACCATCATTAAAGAAGAAGTCTTTAGCTGTAGTAACCTTTGATCTAGATGGGTGGAACAATAACTTGGATACACATAAAACCAAACATTTTCAAATGGACTTCATTACCTCATAAAATACAGATCCCATATTTCAGAATGTCATCTGTTTTATCAGTGAGCTCATAAGTTTGGTCAAATAGCATTTATGCTCCATTATTGATATATAGTCCCGGGCCATTATTGATATTTAAATTTACCCACAACAATTACAACATTATGGTGTGCTGGATTTCAATAAAAAGAAAAGCTGTTAACAAATATTTGTCTGCGTGTTTAGTTCAGTTCATGGCACACTATAAAAAGCTGTTTGAGAAAGTTGTTAAAATAGCAAAGAAAACAATAAAGCATTGATAAACCACTTGTTTACATTAGTTTTTTTTAAGTTTCCTTGTAATACATCATTTGAAATGAACTCTAAAAAGAAGAGTTTGGTCAATTGGTGGCGCACTTTCAAGAATGAAAAGCAGATTACCCGCTGCCACGATATAGGCTTGGATCATATTAAAAGTGATTTGCAGTTTTTAATAAAATTCTAAAACAAATTCTGTTCTTAATTTTAAGAAATGTCATTAATTTGTTGATATATGTAAAATTTTGCACTTTGATTTGAAATGTTTCATTCTACAATGAAAGGAAATTAATTTACTCAGACCAATGCCATGTTTTTTTCAGTGCAGTTGCAGTAGTCTCTAGTGTAAATTAGTGTCTTGTGAGGGGATCTCTGTGGGGGACTAAAAATCTCACTTCTGTTTCAGGAAGTAGTTAGCCAGATCAGAGCTGAGCTGAACACGGCAGGCTTTGGGGTCATATTTCCTGATATTTGGGCATCTCACCTCTGATTGGATAACACCAACACACGACTCTGCCACTGACTCTGTTTGCTTTGCAACAATTAATTTTTTATACCGTAAATCTTCTAATATAGGCCTGTATTCCTTTACCGGCATTCCATTACTCCTACATTAGCCGGTCTCGCTGTCAGCAGGAGTAAATAAAGGCCAGTCTCTAATAGTGGCGGCTTTACGGTGCAAACCTAACCATCTCCGGTGTGCCTCAGGCTTTATTTACTTTGTTGACTGGGTGTAAAAATGCCCACATTCCGTGCGATCGGGACAAAAACAAGCAATTATTTTTTTTTTCGTGTCCCGAAAGTAGTGCACCACAAAGGACTTAATGAAACTTACTGAACGAAGACGGAATAGTGGATTATGATCTCCAGCTGCAATGTCAGCAGAAACGGAACAAAAAATATTACAGTTAGTTTGCTGTGATCACTTCATCACAGCAGTGGCAGTTTTACATTAGGCATAGGTCAGCAGCCGCCCGGGGCCCCCTTATGTTGGGGAACCCCCTAGCTCTGACTGCTGGCACCACTATGTTAATGCCACAGTGCACTATTCCTTAACTCATTCACTGCCATTGACAGCTAAAGTCGTCATTTGCATTTTTTACTGTTTGAGCATCAGAACGAGCCCCCGCGCTGAGAGAACAAACATCTCAGCCCTTAAGCCGATCTTCATCCGCATACATCACACGTCACATGATCAGGAAGCAGACCATCCATATATTAGGAGATCGTTTTGGGCCGTTCCTGTAAAAAAAGTAAGGTGCGAACCGGAAAAGCGTCTCCCGATCACAATTCAAAAACGGATTATGAAAGAACGGATAATGCTCGAAATACACGGATTCTTCCTGATGTAAGAGGTGAGTCTCCTCTTTGTTTTGGTTGTTTGGCATCAACATCATCCTAGCGTGCAACGTTCTGTGACTCTTAAAAAACAGTAAAAACGGTGAGAAACGCTGGCAGCGAAGGCCGTTAGCGATCAGGAAACGGCTGGCAGTGAATGAGTTAAAGATGCTGATGCACAAACAGGAAGTGATTGGTAGTCATTCCAGTCCAATCCAGTTGGTGGCAGTAATGCATTGAATTGTTGTTTGCGAAGTGCCATAAGACCACAAATAAGAAGAAGAAGAGAGGCGGGAAAGTTCGTAAAAAACTCGAAGTGATAGTCAAAACATTTAGCATGAAAGGGAGTTGTCCTGGTGGCTCCAATAAGTGAAAGAAGCAGCTTACTTCAAAAAAGATGTTATCTTCACTTCCGAAAGTGACGTCGTTTTTCAATGCAAACATCGAAAGGAGGCAGAAAGGAAAGACAATAGAAAATGTTTCAAGGGAGGAAAACATAGTCCAAAATGGAAAATAGAAGGGAAAAAAAGAAGGGCAAAAGTACAGGAGCACTGACAGGAAGAAGAAAGCAGAGCAAATATTGAAGGCACTCAAAGGGAGAGAAAGACAGGAAAAAAAGAGGAGGACTAATAAAAAGTGAAAATAACTCATGTCAGAAGAAGGTAGAGTTTTGCAAATCTAGTTAAAGATGAGACTGACGAAAATGTTGTGTAAGGGGGCCCCATGTCTGTGTTCGCCCTTGGGCCCCCAAATTGCTAAATCCACCACTGCATCACAGATACGGGTTTACTAAAGGTTTTTAATGGCGTTTTATTGAACAGCTTAGAGACGCAGCTACAAAAACAGCAGATAAACAGTTTGATACTGTTTTCACGTGTTCTCACCGCAACAAGCTTGTAGAGTGCAAATGTTTTTAGCAGTTAGCTCAGTGTTGTAACGTGGAAATCCGGAGGATGAGGATAAAACAGTTGCAGGATTTTGTTTTCCTTCTAACCAAACGAGACAGGAACAGTTACATTTGGAGGGGTAAGGTGTCTGTTGCCTTTTGTTGTGAATCAATAACCAACTTATCGCCAAGTGTTTACAATGCTCTACCGACATGTTTGCTACGTTTGTTACTATACTGGGACTTAGCCTGAAACAACGGTGTTTGTTGTAAATGTTCTGCTGTAAATGTTAACTGTTTATTTTCAATAAACAAATCTAGTGTTTTATAGGTTCAAATAGACACAAAATCTTGTTTTTGTTTTCATCCCACTGGTAGTTTACTTTGCTCAAATTGAAATATAGGCCTGCCTCTAATTGTGGCCTCCTTCCAATAAAGGCCTGAACCAGGATGTGCTTGCATAAATAAAGGTCCTGGCCTGTATTAGAGGATTTATCCATGTTGTGGAGTTGCTAATGCTAACAGTTAGCTCGTAGCTTTTTACACCAAGTTACGTCAACTGGCTCTACTAAACCTAGTTGCTTATTATATAGAGTGGTATACCTTGTTGTATGTTGCCATGTTAAAAGTAAACATGTTACTCCTCATTAAAACAGCTAGGTTTACTGAAACCAGGACACAGTAAATTAAGTAAATTCAACAATTAATTTCTTACAGAGTAGCATTTTTAGATCACTTGAACTTCTTAAACATTAAACATTTTGTTAGCTCAAAATTAAAGAAAAAATATGACAATTTTCCTAAAATTATTAAGTTAAAACAATTCAAAAATATAAATCAAGTTTCTCTAAATAATAAAAGAAACCAACGAGAATAAAATATTATAGGTGAAAGAAAACAATGTTGTTTTAAGAGGACACAGGGTCCCAAGAGGATATGGATCAATTTTTGTCATTTTAACTTCCAGCAGTAACATAAAATGTATCTGATTGTTTTTTGTAGGTTTTGCAGAACTCTATATTTGTATGATCTAGAACTTCCTACACTGTCTCACCGCAAACTCACTGGACAGAAAAGCTTCATATCAATGTCCACATCTGCGGAGGAAGGCTGCAAATCAGCCTTCTAGTGCAATGCTGCAACTCTGCAGGCAGAAATGTTCGTTTCTCCCAGCAGTTCCACTCAAAGTGCTCGCTTCATGACAGATTTGACCACAGCTGTAACTCCCTGCCATCTGGTTTTCATCTAAGGTGTTACAGATAGCCACACGTCAATGTGATAATATTGTTTTCATGCCAAGTTATGTATAATTACTTTCCTAACTAATTATTCTCTCTCCTATGTGTTAAAAAAATGAGAAGGCAAGTGCTACAGCTTGATATCAACTGTCCTCTCATGTTAGGGCAGCTGGGTTCATGCTCAAGCATTTGTCACACTTAATGTAAACAGATAAGCTCGCTCGAGTGTGCTCTTCTGGAACGCATTATGCATGTCAAAATAAGGTGCGCTAAAAGGTTTCTTTACGAGACTAAAGTTAGGATGCTGTAGACAGAGCATTAATGCAACGCTGAACAATCAATGGATTAAAGTTTGAGGTCAGTGGAAGTTCAAGCTCGCCCAACCATGAACGGCTGAGGAGGAAGCAAAAAGATGAATATTTGGTTGTTGTTTTTTTCAGTTTGTCATAAGAGCGTTATATTAATGCTGACGCTGGTGAACACGGGGCCACATGGCCGGCTGTAAATGATGTGTGGGTGGAAGGCAGGCGAGCAAGAAGGAAGTCATTATTATACTTCCTAACGTCCTGCAGCTGCTTTACACCTACTGACCACATGGACTTACTGGAACCGATTCAGTAACAAACTTATATTAACAGGTGTTTCTCTCCATGAGCACAAACACGTGCTCTACCAGGCCTGCTTCACCACATCCCTGATGATTATTTTTGAGATATTTTGGGAAAAGTCTTCTTAATTTTGCAAAATTGCATCCGTTTGGGAGATGAGCCATACAGCTAAGAATGGGAAAGTCCATTAAATGGTAAAACAGAAGGAAAGAACTGTGGGTGGAGTGTGTGTTTGTGTGTGTGAGAGAGGGTATATGTATATGTGTTCATGGTGTTTTGCCTGTGCGTATGCTCGGGATTGAGTTAGGGTGCATCTCTCTGTTTGGGGGAAACTTTGACAGTCTGGTGTCTTTGTTCTAAAGTTCAGACGGAGAAGCAGATGGCTCCTCTCAGTGTGACTTAGCTAGCTGTCTATGGTTGCTGAACGCGGTGGGAAGATGTAGCTTCAGCCTGACAGCCATTAAGGTGATCATTTATCTTGGTAAAGGTTTGAACTGTCTTTTGCTGAAATCATACGGTTGCCAGTAGCTTTTTATTTATTTATTTATTTATTTTTGTGAATGCAAAATCATGTCTTTGAGTTAGTTTTGGTCAGGAGAGGTTTTGACCTTGGAACTTTTCCGTGACAGCGATTTTCCCCCTCCCATCTTGATTTCATTGATAAATAACGAACACTGGCCATAACCAAGTTAGATCTATGGTGCTTTAGTTGCTGCAGGTTTTTATTCTTTTATTTTTTTTACCAGCTCAGTGGCCTAGTGGTAGAGTGTCCACCCTGAGATTGGGAGATCAGGGTTTGATTCCTGGTCGGGTCATACCAAAGACTTTGAAAAAATGGGACCCAATGCCTCCCTGCTTGACGCTCAACATTAAGGGGTTGGATTGGGGGGTTAAACCATCAAATGGTTCCCGAGCGCGGCTGTGTCTGCAGCTCACCGCTCCCCCAGGGGATGGGTCAAATGCGGAGAACAAATGTCGCACACACATCAGTGTGTGTGACAACTAATGGGACTTTAACTTTAACTTTAACTTTATTGTTGTATTTGTAAACTCAGTCAGAAAGTGCATAATGTGTTGCTTTTTGAGATCTTATCACCTACTTCATAATGTCAGACAGCTTTCATTGAGGTGATTTCTTTATTCTACACGTCTTGGCAATGTTAGTGAATCTGAACTCTGCTTTCTAAATAATGTGTAAGTTCTTTTTCGCATGACCCTCAGATGGGTTGGACAGCCTTTAAATGAAAAAAAAAATATCATCCTGAAGCGGCATTTTGGATTCCCTCCAGAGCCCTTTTCAGAAAACACATCAAGGCCGACATATCGGTGTGTTACTCCCACCACAGTGTGTCTTATGAACGTGCTGTGGCGGCATGGCGCTGTGGGAATTTTGCAACATTCGTGCCGCCACGGTTGGTAGTAATATTGCCGCAACATCTGACTTTTGAATGCATCTTACGCTTTGGCGCAACACGCTGAGGTGTCATGAACACGTGGGGAGTTATTGCCGAGCTCCAGCCGGCAACTTTATTGAAAATGAAAGTAAACACGCAACTTTATTGAAAATGAAAGTAAACACGGCAATAAGTTTTGTTTTTGTAAACAGAATCAGCTGAGATGAAAACCTAGAGTGATGCGGAGCTCCGGGAGCTTCTCTTCGTTAGAGCTGGAGCTCCTTTAGGAGCGGCTCGTTAAAAAAACTTAATGAGCGCGGCATCAATCATAATAATTAGCCAGTTAGATCACCCCCATACCCCCTTAATACCGCCATTGCTTAGTCTTTTTTTAAAAAGGGCACGATTGCGCCACATTACCTTCACGGCCTGACCACTTATGAATGACCTAAAGCTCCCTGATGCCGTCACGGCATTGCTGCAAGTTGGCAGCCTTTTTTTCTAAAAGAGGTCTCTTTGCTCAGTATTGAAATGTATTTGTCTGATCTAAAACATAAAGAGAAAACAGAAGAAATCTGTCAGAGTGGTAAATGTGTTTACAGCACTGTTTCTTCGTGGTTAAAGTAAATACGTCTTTTCACAACACGGGCAATAAATCAACAAATTATTTTTGCACATTAAAGTCAACATTCATCTGCACACCCTACAACAAACACCGGAAACTCAGCACAGATAATACAGACCACAGTGATGTGAAACAGCTGGAACACCAACCGCTGTCATCATAAACAGCAACTCTATCAAAGAAAATGTTTCTATGTCGCAAACTTTATTAAATCCTAAGAATTTCATTTGTCAGATTTATTGTATCACATTTATTGGCTTGTCATGATTAAAAACTAGTTTAACTGACTTTTGACGAGTTTTTGCCGTTATGAAAAGTTTGTTTGAAATTAAAATGAAGTCATTTGTTTTCATCACGATCCCGTTCCTCCTGTGATCTACACACCCCGATCAGCTGACCCCCCTGAAACTGAAGCTTTGTTTCCAAACTAAAATAAGACTCCACACAGATGTCAAGAACTCACATTTCTCCTTTTATTTGAAAAAAATAACTTTTTTTACAGTGGCATAATTTTCCCTCTTTTACACACAAGCTCGCTCTTTTCCCCTTCACAAGATGTTTGGTCTTTAATGTATTTCAGAGAACATCTGCTAACTATCACTGAACCTCGTGGGATTTCCATTTAGCCCAGTTAATTACTCTATCAAGCCAGGTTCATTATCATATTCCTCCTTTAAAAAAGAGAAAGAAGCACCCAACACCGTGCGACGTTGAGTGTGTGTGTGTGTGTGTGACTGTTTGTGTGTGTTATAGGTGTAAGGATAAGTGCAGAAAACTGAACACACTGGTGTAAGTGTATATGTGTTTAGATGTGCATGGCACCCACTTAAACACATTCCTAATTGCAAGAGGTTCAGCCATAATACTTGTGTTAATGTTAATGAAGCGGGGCTGTCTACAGAACCGGCTCTAGAAGTCAAGTGGGGAATCTGTTAGTTTGTTTCTCAGGGGAGGACACGGAGTTGGTATTAATCTTGATGAACAACAGCAGCAAGACTTCTGCTCATCTGCTTCGCTCCCTGCAGAGGTTAAACCTGGTGGCAGATGACATGAATGAAAAGCTGTTTTATTTATTCATTTATAGACCACCGTCGTCTTTAGGCAAGATGGCCCAAAGTGCTGAATATGATACAAAGGCATGTGACACTAAAATACTAATAAAAGTGGATAAAAGTAGCTCCTGCTGTAAGAATAAAGCTAAACAAACCTTTAAAACAGGGGTGTCAAACTCATTTTAGCTCAGGGGCCACATTAAGGGAAATCTAGTCCCAAGTGGGCTGGACCGGTGAATTTAAAAAAAAACTTCTGATTGTTTTCTTTGTTTTAATACAATCAATATAAAACAAGGCTGGAGCCTGAGGACAGTGTAGTACAAGTACAACACCTGAAGTGTACTTGAAAATTTGAAAAAAAAAAAAAAATCAATAAATAAAAAAAAACATTCCTTAGTGATTCAAAGAGCTTACAGATCACATGGCAAGATCAGTTTCATGCAGCACTTAAAGTATATTTGACTCATTTTACTTTACATCTTTTAGCTTTCACCAGCACATCAATATCAGAAGTCACATCCTGAGTGGCAGCCAACTTCAAGATGTGATTCAAGTTCTTGTGTGAGCCTTGAGCGCAGCTTGGTTTTATTTATACTCATTACAGAGGAAACTTGCTCACAATGATAGGTTTATTTTCACTCTACATTGTAAAGTATGAAAATAAAGTTTACACAACCATCTCGGAGGCCGGATTTAACCCGCTTGCGGGCCGGATCCGGCCTGCGGGCCGCATATTTGACACCCCTGCTTTAAAAGGTACAATAAAAATATAAAATCCTTCAAATTCTAAATAAGATTTTTTCCAAAATTATTAAAAATTTGACTTTTTTTTAAATAGATCACTCATTTTTTTCAATACATTTGCAGTCTAGAATAAATGAATGCCTTGTGAGTCGATCTCTGTAGGAAAAAGCTCTGGCGCTCCTGTTTCAGGAAGTAGTGAGCCAGATCAGAGGCGAGCTGAACACGGCAGGATTTGGAATCTTATTTCCTGATATTCGGACGTCTGACCTCTGATTGGCTAACAGCACCGCGACTACCACTGACTCTGTTTGCTTTGCAACGTTGATGTTTTATCTCCACAAATAACACAAGCCTGAAGAAGTTCTGCCATGTTGTGGAGTTGCTAATGCTAACGGTTAGCTTTCATTAACCGAGGCATGCTCTGCTCTCTCCTGTATCAACATTTTATATTACATGAATTTGTTTTTGTTAGTTTCAGTAAAACTCACTTGCAGAACAAGCTAGAGTGCAATGAAATAGAATTTCTTGCCTCCGATTTCTTCTGATTTTGCTTTGGCAACAAAAAAAAATACAATAACACATGGTGTCAACTTTTGTGACGAAAATAAGATCCTTAGTGAGGAACTAAATGGTTCCTAAAGTTTAAAACTAGTTACTAGTTAAAACTGCAGTCAAGTGTTTGTGATAATGAGTTTCTCAAATCGCTGTGCGGAAATTTTGATCGAGAATTGTTTTAGTTTAGGAGTTTTTTGCATGAATCGCTTGTTTGAGGTCAAAGGTCAGACAATCTCAATATTTTACATTATAGAACAGAATTTATGGTCCCATCAATTGCAACAAGAGGTTCAAGTCCTAAAGCAGCAATGCAGCCCCAGACCATCATGCTGCCACCACCGTGTCTGATGGTTCATACTGTATGTTATGTTTCTGAAATGCAGTGTTATGGACTCGACACAAGGGAGGCGACTTCGCCTCTCCTCCATTTTCAATGAGATATGCACGACAACGCGATAATCGCGGGTCTCCCTCCGACTAAGCGAAACTCGAGAAACGTGCGTGTGAAATTTTGCGCTCGTGCACGTGTCGTGCACAGGCGACCCAGCGACGCGATCCCAGAAAGCTGAAATATTTTCATCTTTTAATCGCTGTCACTCAAACGACGACCAATAAACGGAGGTTTCATTCACTGACGAATGAGCAGACAGGATGCTCCGTACACCTCCGAGCAAACATGAAGGAGAAGTTGATTATTATTGTGTTTTATAGTAAAATCAGAAGTAAGATTTCACATAACTCTAACAGCACCTTGTGAAACATCATATCTACCTCTTTTTAAACTCTGAACCGCTTAAATAACCTTATTTCCCTCCAACCTGACGCAGCCAATCAAAACAACGGAAGTTTCCATTTCGCCATGGAACAGAACGCGTAGACGGCTTTGCCGCTGGCCGCTGCCGCAGATCACCTCCCGTGTGACAGGTAATAAAAGCGACAGCATCTAATTTCACTGATCGCGGTCGTTTGTCGCCTCCCGTGTGTCGAGCCGCTTAGTTTTACACCAAATGTAACCGGACACACACATTTCCAGAAAGTATAATTTTTCTTTCATCAGTCTTCATAATACTTTCCCAAAAGTCTTGGCTGATCTACATGATTAGTACAAATGAGAGATTGTTCCTTTGTGTTAACACTTCTTTAGAAAAGATGTGATGAAAGAAAATTTAACAAAAGAAATCTGTATGGGGCAACACTTGTTCACATCCCCATACTGTGCAACTTCTTTCTGGAAATTAGTTTCCACTAGAATGTTAAATTTCCAGCAGTGCAAAGGCTCTTATAGCAGTATTGTCAGGAACTGCAGACATTTTTTAGATAAAATTTCTTTTAAGACACTTTGGAACTGTTTATGTTACAAAGTGCGACTAGCTCTTAGCTCATCTGGCCGATCAGAGCTAATCTGTTTCTCCAAACTGAGGATCTTCCAAGAACGATCATTTAGTAGTAGAACTACTTTATTGGTGGATGGTGTTATGAAATTATGGGATTTTAATTGATTGTGGTCGATAACCGTATTGTGTTTTTGTCTTTTTAAATTGATTTGGAAAGGGACACCAGGAAGAGCCGTCAAGTTTTTTGACGACTAATGGGGATCCAAATGATAAACAAATAAACCATCTACAACTGGTAAGATTTGAATTGTGCAGGAACCCATTTTAAATAAATTACCTAATTTTTCTTACAAGTGTTAGAAAGTAGAGGGTGTATGCAGGTCAGAGAAGAAGCATTTTTCACTCAGATGGTCAATTTGCTACTTCATTGATTGTCACAAATAGCAATATAAAACACGCTTCCAAGTCCTTAACTTGACACCGTGTATAATGCCTTTAGTGTCATCATTTATAAAGTGAGTGACTATTGTTTTTCTCTCTAGAGGTCACAAGATTCAAAGCATCACCAGCTGTTCTGCTAAGCAACCATCAGAAGAAAACAATCATAGATCCATCTTCTAAACCATGTGAGTCGAGGGCACGGAAAAATGAAAACCGAAGCAGGTTCAAGATCTAAAAATCTGAAAAACTCAACAATAAAATAAACACAAATGTTTATTAAACAGAAACAAAATTAATGTTAATATTTATGCTACTGAGAGGTTTTCTGCTCCTAAGAATTAATTTAGACTTCTTTTTGTTTACTACCAACATACACCATTATTCCAGGTTCATAATGTGTACTTTGATCTTGCTCACAGTTGCTAGGACACAAGAATAATAGATTTCCTGACATCATTGAATGATTTTTAAAGCTTTTCTTCTGAGTTCATTGAGTCAAACTCAACGTTGCACCACCATTTCTCTTTAGAAACTAGATTAAATGTATGTGTGCGCTCGCCTTCTGAACTTATTGGATACGTGCCATAATTCAGTAGAAATATTTGTGTTGAGCACAATTTTAATTGTGTTATCTATCAAACGTACCATAAAAAATTACCATTTTCATTTCCAAATCAGCACCTACGCAGAGAACTTTCCAGCCCTTTCAGGCTGGCTTCCTGTATGGTCAGGTCTATACGGCGGTGGGTGTTCGCTGAGTGCAGAGCAGTAAAATCTACCCTTTGATGAGATTAGCTGAGTGGTGTACTTGAAATAACCTTTCATGAGCTGCCATTATTGTATTAATCTATTCTAAAACAATTTGGTTGAATTAATTAGGCCCTACATATTTCAGCAACACTCGCAGCCTGCCTAGAAACAGATGGCTTTGAGGGTGAGCCACTCTCTCCAACGGATGTGTGTGGCTGTGGAGTAAAAAAAGAGAGAAATGAGGAGAAATGGAAGAAAAAGGGAGAAAATGGTGGCAAGAAAGAAACATGTGACATCAACACCTCGCCATTGTGCACCTGACAGAGTGACGAATGGGAGAAAATGAGTCAAAGATTGGGAATGGGGAGACAGAAACAAAAAGTTCCTCAGGTCCTGAGGCTTATCAGTTCGCCTGCAGCTGACAGGAGATTGGTAGCTTAACAACAGTTGGGCAAAGAAGGCTATTATCTCAATCCTACAGTGTTCTGGATGGGTTCAACCTTGAACAGCTTGTAGATGATGAGCCTATCCATATGGTGTTTAAATCGCTCAGCATTTCCTCAGCCATTAACCTTCAGGACTCCTTGCACTTGTCCTCGGCTTTGACTGACAGCTCTGCTTAGATTTTATAAAACATTTCCACCATTAAAGCCATCGCTACAACAGTAATGTGTTCGGGGTTTGACAGAAAGATGGGATTGGGGGGCGTTTTTAGCCGGTTCTGGGTTATGACAACACTTTACTGGTTCAAAGTCTAGATTCTTATTTTCAAAGGGATGTGCAAAGTGCAAAGTTGTGAGTCCGGTTGAGATGTTTTGCAGATCGCGATGTGTGGATTTAAGAGAGTGAGAGCTCGAGTGCTGAATTGCTGAGTTTTTTACGAGCCGCCGCCACATCATGAAGGACAAGTTAATGGCTAGCAAAGAGGAGCTGTATCATAATGCACCTTGTGGCCCGAGTCCAGCGGTGTCTTAACTTTCAGTTTTCCTTTTTTTTTTTTTTTTACAGGAACCGTGCTGATGAGAACATCCTCAGAGGGCAAGGACAACAAAAGAGAGAAAGTAAAAGATGCAACAAAAAGTTGAGACACCTAAGTAATACGATACAGAACTTATTGGGTCTGAAAATGCTGTCACAGTAGTCAGCTCGGTCCAAATCGACGTCAGCTCTTGTTTCAAGGGTTGGGTAATGGACACCAAATCTCTGGCACTGTCTTGCAGAAGGAGGGAAATTAAAGTTTTCCCTACTCCTGACTTGGCAGGAGCTGCAGCAAATGATTATTTTCACCTGAGAGAGGGGGGGACTACTTAGCTGTAAGAATGATGTCACCAGCAAAAACCCTTTCAAGTCATGAAAAACAGCAGGAATGACAAGAAACCGAGAAGGAAAGGTGTAATATTCCAGCAACGATCTATCGCTTGTTAGCCTAGAAGACAAACCGTGGCAGCAGCGATGGATTTTGCTCTGCAGGCTGGTTTAGCAATGCTCCACTGTAGCATCAGCAGGCTACCATTAGTTAAGGACAGGCCAGTCGCAGCGCTCTATGTTTGTAGAGAGACGTTGAGATTAGAACCAACACAGGAGAGCTTTCCTTTTTTCCCTTTTTTAACAATGACAGCAAAGTTGCAATGGAGCAAAACAATAAAGATGGCGGCAACTCGGAAACAAAAAAGGCTTTGGCTTAAACTTTGAACAATTTAGACCTTTTTTCATAGACATGAGCAGATAGAGGTACTTCTGCTTCTTCGATGATGTACGCTGGCCAGCCCTTTGACTGATTTCCTGTGTCGGTACAAGATCTGCTCGGGTGCAAAATCGGCTCGGGGTCCTTCGACTGCCGATGACGTCAAAGTACGGCAAACCCACTCGGACAAAATACACTACACATCTATACTGTTGGAAAGAATTTAGCAGTTTCGTTAGTAAAATAATGTTTCTTAAGACATAAGTTTGTGTTTATAATGGTATTTGTAAAATAAAACACTATATTTTATTCATAATGTTGAACTCCTCTTTGAGCACATCCCTTGAAGGATCATAGGTATTAGCAACACCTGTGAAATTGTATTTGCAGGAAAGAAGTGTGTCCCGTTTATTGAAGTATTTTGTGTTTAGTATTTTTGACGTCTTGTCCATGCGTAGTTCAGTTACGCTCATAGCTGCTAGCCAAAACTCTGGAGTTAAAAGTTTTCTGGCTTTACTAAATACCTGTCTGTACTTATTTGATTGATGGTAGTTTTACTTTCTATTAGACTCCAAATGTAATCATTTGGCACGTTTCTAATTCATAATTTGTAATAATGTAATCGGTGATATTAGCATTAGCATTCCTATGGGTTTTCCATGTATATTAGCATTGCGCTAACCACTCGCTGCCAAATTGCAGCCTTTGCGATTAGAAAATCTCTTTTTGTCACATCGCAATTTAATTGCACATGCAGTTAATCGTTCAGCCCTAATATACATGCAGCTCTATGCTAAAAGTGTATTTTCAAAGAGGTAATGATGGACTTCTTTGTAAAAGTTGTCCATCTTTCCAACAGAAAGATTTGCCTGGACCAACGTAACGTGATTACGTAATTCCGTAAGGTTCAATTCAATTCAATTCAAATTCAAAAATACTTTATTAATCCCAGAGGGAAATTGATTTCATGTTCAGCCAATCAACTACTTAGACGTCATCGGCAGTCGACGGACGCCGAGCCAATTTTGCACCCGAGCAGATCTTGTACCGACACCGGATTAATATGTCACGTTGTGTGTTGCTCTGATTTGTCCTAATGCTGTCCAATTGTGTGGACTTCGTCCCTATGACTGGGCTCTGTCTACGGGTCACGGTCAGACTATCATCATATCCCACCCGTAAGTCAAAGCAGTGCGGACACTTCGCTGCTCGGTACGAGTCAGGCATCCCAGGCGTCTGCCTTTATTACCTTGTTGACACCAGCTGCTAGTTTTAAGCGCTTTTAACTGCTGATTCAGAGCGGTGGCTCAAATTGTGGAATTAATGCCGTTATTCCTGCCCAGCTTTCTTTTTGGCAGCGCTTTTAAGCCCCAGACTTAACAACAAGCCTGAGTTTTATGCATTGGGACAGCTGGTGGGAATAAGGCAGTTGCCAGTGGCATAAAAAATGTGCGTGCATTTGTAAATGTGGTCGGCGTGCGCCTCTGTGTGTGGGAGGGCATCTGAATATTAAAAAAAATACAAAAAAACGTCTTAAAAGTTGCTTGTCCGCACTCCAAATATTAAATTTGCACATTTGTCATAGTGGTCAGTTTTTGTAAACAAGGATCCATCTCTCAGGCTGGGGAGTTGGCATCAATAAAGGTGTTTAAGATGCAGTGGAAAAGTGACATACTGGAAACCAAATGTTACAGATTCCTCCTTCCTCTTCACCAGTTTGACACTCAACTTCCACTCTCTCCACACTGGCACGCTTCATTACTACTATGCCTGTGTGAAGTCGCTCGCCTCGACATCCACACACACACACACACACACACACACACACAAACACCACGCAAACACACTTATGAAAGCCTTGCCGTGCGCACGCCCCAACACACGCTCTTTCCCTCACTTCACACACACAAACTAAGAGATGCTATCTAGCAGCTGTACCTCTCCTTATGTGCAGAGAGTGTTGATCCCACTTCTTCTCTCACACACAGAGAACATATGTCAGTCAGAAACAAGGCAGACTCTTGTGAGGAGGGGGAAAGTTTGCTCTTCTTTCATGCAGCACTTCTAATTTTGTGTGGATAGACCCTAAAGCGAGACACGGAGGTGACCTCGTGTGAACGTGCGTGTGTGTGTGTGTGTGTCGTTGCAAAAGGAGGATCTGAGATGCCTTTAGGTAAAACAAATTCAGACTCTGATAGATGCCAGCAGCACCTGTCTGATTTACATCTTCTAATTGCAAATGAACAACCAAAGTAACATTTCACAAGCCAGGAAGCTTAAAAACTGTTGGTATGAACCAGCCATGCCCTAGATGCTTTTGGATTGTGCTATACGCAATAATGCAAATTCACAACTGTTCTGTGTCTGCAAACACACATCAGCACCCCTAAACTCAACTTCAGCAGAGTGGGAGAAGACACGGTTTGTGTGTAAGACAACGTTGTGTTTGTGACATTGCTACAGCTACAGTGTCGATATCTTTGTGTCTCGTCTGGTTTCTAGTCTCTTTGTTTTCACTATTTCTACAGCCTGTGTGTAGAAATTTGGGCCTGCAGAGAGCAGCCAAACAAATTTTGTGCACACATAAAATGACAATAAAAAATCAGTATGTCTCATATAGCTTATTGGAGTATTGTCATTAAAGAGGATATATTATGCAAAACTTACTTTTTGCATCCATTTGTGCTGCCATGTGGCTCTACCGCCTCTATAAACACTTCAAACATGACAAAAGCGATCCATTCATTATCTGTCATTGTTTGGTTTAGGAATGATGTGTGTAAAACGAGCCGTTTCAAAAAGTCCCCATATGTGACATCACAAATGGGGAAATTTGCTTAGAACCACCTCTCACCTCTCAATGCCGAAGAAACGGGAGCTCTATAAAGAGAAGGTCCCGGGTGTCAAATCTTCTCAGCTTGTAGCAATCTGAGCGAGAAAGTAGTGGGCGTGGCCAGCTCTAGATTGTCTTCTTAAAGTGACAGTGCCGTAAAACGGCTTATTCTGGCTAGCTGATGTTTGCATGCTAATACCTTTACCACAAACATGTTTTGTGAGCTAAAATTCTAATTTGCAGTTACAGTTAGATATGGAGTAACTAAATTATATATTTTTGGGTTTTTATGCTTCATATAAAATCTTTTTTTTTCAGAATTTTACTGTTGGAGGGCTCGAAAACCAGTGGTTGAACAATGGTCATCAGATTGGCTAAAATTAAAACATCTCCTAACTGTAGTCATTCATACAACCCTTTTAAACCACATTCAGACTGGAATCACTTGACTTTTTTGTAATTTCTGCTTGATTTAACATTTAGAAAGCCTTAGAAGAACACCTAGCTTTGAAGCAGTCGCCAGATATTCAGCATGAATGTTCCAATTTAGCTAAGGGGAAATAATCCAATGAGTTAGACCTGAGGAATGGACGTCTACAAGTCCAAGTTCAGGTTTAACGTCAAAACCTCTTTTGTTTGACTCCAGGTCAACAACAGCAAACCACACCTGTTGGAGGACGTTCTGCTCTCACTGATATCCCATCCTCGCCTGAAGACACAGTCTATCATTAACTTCTATTTTCCTTCTCAAATTACATTTGAAAGGATTTTTCTTTTGCACTTCACACTTTATATTATTTTCAATTTCATATTGAGGAAACATAGCAGGTCTAAGCAACAGATTAAGTGATTAGGAGGACTTATTTTCCTCATTTTACCAATTTTTTTTAAGGTTTGCAAAAAAGTAAATAACACCTAAACACAGCTCATTACATGACAAAAAAAGAAGACAAGCACGCAGGTCAAAAGTTTCAAGTGACAAAGGTGTAAAAAGTGACTTAATCTTTGCGTAAGGTCCTTAATGCTCTCACAAGTTGGATCCGTTACAGGAAATACAAAGCAAAAATATACGTGTTAATTCCTTTTATCTAAAGTTTACTCTTTCCTCTGATCAGAGGGTGTATTGTGATAGCAAGGCAGTCTTTGATTTAGGAGCACACGCCACCACTGCTGGCGAGCTCAGCAACCGCGCACACCAACACGCTCGTGCAGACACACACAACCCAAGCAGCGGGAAACAAGAGAGGAGCAGCTGTGAGTTGCACTCATCAGTTCAGACTGAGGGAGAAACAAGCAGGCTGGTAAACAGACACAGATGCACAGAAGCTGAGCAGAACAGAGCGGGGGGGAAAGGAAGGTAAACCCCTTTCACAATAAAAGGTACTGACAGTCAACACCAACGGGCTGCAGGGGTAAAGCTACTGTAGGAAAGAAGTGGCAGCTAGTCAGAGCTTGTCTTATTGATGCTTTCTAGAAGAAAATAATGTTCATTTTATGTATGATGACAAGACCTTCTTAGAGCCACACACACACACACACACACACACACACACACACACACACACACACACACTCCCCACTTGAAATCTCAGACTCCTAAGGTTTTGTCTTCTAACAGTCATTCCCAGATTTGTATCCTTCATTCATTGTCATAAATACTTTAGAAATGATTAAATAAGCAAAACAGAAGGATACTACGTAAATATGTTGCTTTGCAGAATTCACATAAGATTTTCTTTACAGTAATTCTAAATTAGCTTTTTGAATTTGCACATTCCTCTTAAAGAAATAAAAAACGAGCAACTGCTTTGACCTAAAAAGGTCATAAAACAAATACTGTTAACATCAAGGCTCGACGATTCGAGGCCCTTGTAACATTTAGCCAGTCAGAGGTAAACATTGACTTGTGGAGCTGACCAAACATTAATGACAGAGATAGCAGCGCTGGGACCTGCAACGCTCCCCCAGCTCCTGACTGTATGCTAATAAGCTGTTCAGGTGCGTGCACGTGCACGGGCACACAAGGAAGGATCTTTGTAGTCGGCAGGAGGTAGAAGTGAAAGACCACCGACTGAACAACAAACCAGGTGGTGAAATCAAAGAGAAGACAAGGCAGTCCAGCAACTGTTAATCTCAAACAGCCAAACTTCAGGGGCTTGGATCTGTGCAGCTGCTGCGAGAAACATCTGAGAGACAAACACACTGCAGCAAAACAGAAAAAAAGAGGTTCCCCAAACAATAAATGGAGTTTGTTTTATGAAACCGGGATTAGCTTCTTTCATACAGATTATCTTTATTATAACCTGGCATTTTCTGTTCATCTGATGCCTCCCTTTTAAAATATCACGTCTGAAACATCCAAATTTATGACTTTGTCACCTTTTAGTCTGTTTAAATGCTAAAACGCCCGATGAAAGGAGAGGAAATACAAATGCACATGAAACAAATGAAATAAAGTGCATCGTATTAAAACACCTCCAGAAGGATAATCTGATCTTAATGAGAGCTGGAGAAAAAGAAATGGTTCTATTTTGTACTTTTGACAAGAAAAAAACCAAAATGTTACATTTTCTTATAATAAATGACCTTCCAAACGTTTTCTGTAAGTTTGACAAGGTTTTCACACACTGTTGCAGGTATTTTGGCCCCTTCCTCCATGCAGATCCCCTCTAAAGCAGCGATGTCTTGGGGTTGCCGCTAGGCAACATGGGCTACTCCAGGACCTTGAAATGCTTCTTACAAAGCCACTCCTTTATTACTCGGGCGGTGTGTTTATGGGATCATTGTCATGCTGAAAGATCCGGACACGATTCATCTTTAATTTTGCTGATGCAGGTAGCCTGGCCTGCCAGACTCGTCATCTGTTTAATTCTGCACAGAGAACTAGTCTGGTAACTCACAGGCAGAGAGGCACTTGAGGGGCGGGACTAGGCAGTTCAAAAGTAACCAATCAGAAAAAAGACGGAAATCCTGACTGTACCGCACAACGCTGTTGTTTTCTAGTTGTGGTAAAAAAAAAAAGCATCTGGCAACGGTGAAAATATTTCTTTTTTTTTTTTAGAAGAAATGCTTTTAGCGTTTCTACTTGTGGTTTTAAAGACATCCTAATCATTTAGATCAGAGGAAAGGGCCGCAGCGAACTCCACCGCTGTCTTTGTTGTTTATGAGAAACTGAGCGTTGATGTGTGTGACGTCCACAACGCTGTAGTTTTTTTTTAGCTGTAGTAAAAATGGAGTCTGACGACAGCGCAATCATCTTTCTTTAGAAGAAAGGCTTTTAGCGCTTCTACTTGTTGCGTCCAAGTCATTTAGACCAGAGGAAAGAGCCGCAGCGAACTCCGCTTCAGTCGCCATGTTTGACAAACTCAGCGTTGTGGTGTGTGACGTGTTACTCAGCGCTGACTGGCTCGATTAGAATTCTCACGAGGTGGGGTTGTTTGAATAGGAGAGTTCCCAGACTCTTTCTCTAGCAGAATTAAACAGAGGAGGAGTCTGGCAGACCACACTAGATGGAAGGAGGTCTTCACTCAAAATTTGACGATACATGGCCCCATTCATTCTTTCTTTTACACGGATGAGTCGACCTGGTGCTTTTGCAGAAAAACAGCCTCAAAGCATAATGCTTCCATCTCCATGCTTTACAGTAGATATTGTGTTCTTTGTCAGCTCTTTAGTTTTGGCCATAGTGGAGTTTGGAGTGTGACTGTCTCAGGTGTCTTTTATAGTGATAACGAGTTCCAACAGGTGCCATTAATACAGGTAACCAGTGGAGGACAGAGGAGCCTCTTAAGGAAGAAGTTAGTAGAATACCAAGTACTTATTTTCCGCTATAATTTACAAATAAATTCTTTAGAAATCTAAGCGATTTTCTGGATTTTATTTCTCATTTTGTCTTTCATAGATGAGGTATACCTATGCCTCTCTCGTCTTTGTAAGTGGGAGAACTGGTGACTGAATAAATACTTTCTTGCCCCACGATGCCAGCTATCTCTGTTTTCTGGACTTGTGTGAAACTCCAGTCAGTTTGGAGCAGTTTTCTTAAATTATTAACATTTAATGGGATGCTAAATACAAATAAAACCACAAGTAAGATCTGAATCTTGTTACTTTTGTGTTTTTACTTTGATTTCTAATTTAATTAAGTGAAAAATTTGCATAAACAGCATAATAAAGTTTTCTACTCTACACAGATAAGTGGAGGAAATTTGCTGAACTTTTCCATTTCTTTTCACCTTGAAGACAAAATAAGCACAGAGACTCTTGTGGACTCAGAACATTTAATCAATTAGCTGCTCCAAAGTTGTGGCTATTAATTCTGTCTTAGCTTCATTAATCCACATTTTCCCATCATCCTCCTGTCCTTAATCATCATTGCCGCCTTTGCCAGCATGTCCTCTGGTGGCCAGACACATGGAGGGTCACAGTGCATTACCGCATCACCCTGAGGGTAAAAACTCTCACATACACAGAAAATATAAATATTAGAACAAGTCATCCATCTCATTTACACGGCATTGGGCCCTTGTCTTGACATTTGTCCCATTGGATGAGAAAATATGGATGTTATGCACACTTTCAGATGCAGCTTCAGCGAGGAACCAAGAAGAGGTGTGGGAAGAGGAACTCTGACGAAGTGGCTCATCACATCTTGTTGCTGCAGATGCACGTGAAGCGGGTGGGAGGGACACCACAGAGCAAGGCCAACATGCGATGCAAAACGGAGAGGCTAATCTGATGGAAAGCTACGAGTCCTCCTACAAGTTAGCTTGCTTTGCTGCTCGACTTCTCAGAAAGATGAGACGAGGAAATCAGGATGGTGGGCGAACATGGAATCTAACATCTGCTCAGGCGATGAAAACTTTCCCTCTTTGAGTTTTGACTCAGAAATCACTGGCTGACCTTCTCATTGTTACTCAGCCTCTTCTTGATTAAATCTTGCTAATTCATTTTCCTCCCTCGCTCAGCGGCAGGAGTAAATAACCCAACCATACGGCTCCCACCCATATAAAAGCCATTTCATCTCTCCATCGTAGAAAATAAAAGATGGAAGGTAGCTGGGGGGGGTAGCTTTTTTGACTCATGGAATAACCATCACAGAGTCAGTGAAAAAGCCTTCAGCATTGTGACAGAGCAGATGTTAACAGTAACAATGGGGGAGATTACCCGTTGCAGCGTAAATCAAACCAAAACAGCAGGAGAAAGAGACGATGATGGAACAACTGAGATAAATGTCACATTTTGTCTTGCAGAAGGGTGGAAATCATGAAAAACGGGATGCTTTGAAGAGATACTCAAAGTCCAAAAAAGCTGCATGAAGGACTCCCTTTTACCTAAAAACACTGTAACCGATTTGTCCTCAACATCTCTTTGTGCAGCTCAGTGTTCCTGCAAGAGGCGCTGCTGGAAGTGCACGTGTGTCCTTCTCCGTTACACTGTTGTTGTCTTGATTGTGTAATAAACTTTATTCAGTTAAGCGTGAATTATTGTTAATTGAACCAAAAAGTCATTTTCTTAATTGAAACTGAGAGGGGAGGGGCAGAGCAGATTAACGACCTGAAGAAGCGCTTCTTTCTTACCCTCCCTCCCACGCCATTTTCTGACTTTTAACTTGTCTAATCCCCCCATGTTACAGAACTCGTTTTAATTTCTCCTCGTCTTGCGAGTGCAATAAAAGGCGTGTGATCTACAAAGCATCCCAAAACAAAATAGGTTGATGCACAAAGAAAACCAAGGAGGATGCTGGAGTGGTTTCCAGTTTTTCCTCATTTCCACCACCTTTAAAGAAGTCATAGAAATAGATTTTACAAAAGAAAACTGTTCTTTGAGACGCTTTATAACATATGAAACTTTGTTGGGGCTCACAATGACCCAGGAGCCTTGATAAATGGCCAAGCACAATATCATAATAAAGTCCTACAATAAAATAATGCTGGTTTACCCCATTCACATTACTAAGACATGAATTTTAAATGATCTGCATGCTGATTGGCTGGTTTAACCCTTTGGCTTTATGACTGCCTAACCCAGGCTAGTAACTGTTTGCATGTGTAGAATGTAGCATTGCATGTGTGCGTGTGTGTGTCCATATAGGACATTAGCAGTAGTTTGAGTTAGTGTTAGCAGTAGCTCGAGTTAGCGTTAGCAGTGGCTCGGTGAAGTGTTTTGCGATTAGCATTACTGCGACCAACATTTGTGTGTTGCTGAAGTGGGTTCGAACCTTTTAGCTATGGTTGTGTGACGCATATGACTAAATATGACCAAATGTGACAAATGTACGTAGGAATGTAGGTCGGAGATGGCACAGGCTGTTTAGTATGCTACATTAATCACCTTAAGCTGCCTTTTTTTTTACCAACAACGTAAATGTGCTTTTAAATTTAAAGTCCACTACAAGTCAGAATAAAGAAATGGCACAAAGACGGAATTTGACCTTCAAACCAGAGCAGAAATCAGGAAACAAAAACATCAGTCCTGGTCTCCATCCTAGCTAAATATTATCTCACACAGAACAATATCAACCACAGTCAGCCGTTATTGGCTGAGAGGGAGGAAGTGATATATATTGACTTTTCATTTGTTGATGCTGACAAAAATGGAGTGAAACGCTTCCAGCTGCCGCTGCGGAAACTTAAGCAAACATCTTTGTTACATTCTGTTTCTGCTATACATGATTCATCTGTATTTTGTTCGTTTTTTTTTCCCCCTTTTTCATTAGGAGCTTCTGTTTCTCAGCAGCCAAAAATTGTGAGTCATCCAGCAGTTAAACGCAGCCACACATCACTCAAATTATTAACGGCATAATATACCTCTGAAATGATGTGCGCATTATGTGTAATATGAGAAAAGGAGGTTCTGAAATGGCCCTGATGATGGTGTTAATGGGGATTATACACACAATAAAAAAATAAACAACGATTCCTGAGGATTTCTTTGCATTAGCCTGAAAACCCTTTGTCAGGGTCAGGTTCATTTCATGGAGGCTGAGCCATTTTGCAGCTTGTCAGTCATTGTGGGGGTGGGGGTGGAAGGCAGGGGGGGGTGTTCTGGAGGAGGAGGGGCACCATTACCCATGTTCTGGACCTGTGTCTTCCCAGGGTGAATAATTACGTCTGACATATCGTGTATAGGGGAGGACATTGTTGCAGTGATCCTCAGCAACCCCCCCCCCCCCCCCCCAATGGTGTGTTCCCTCTCACACACACACACACATTAGGGCCCCTCTGAATGATTTAAGGGGTCTGTTAATAATGTAGGGGCTCCTAAAGCTAATTAGGTAAGTAGCAGAGGGCGCCAGCTGTAACGCCTCAGTTCACTGATACAAGCTGTAAAGGAATGAAGCATCACACACACAAACACACACATGCGCCCGCTCAGCAGTGGCACCATTTCTATTATTTGAGATGGCAACAGATCAAATGTGTGACTATGTTCGTTGCTGATTGTGACGACAATCAGATGAACACGTGACCTGAAACGTGCCAAAGAAAGGTTGTAAACGATCATGAAAATCAATAAAGTGTCATCATCTTGAGAAGAAACAAAAGGAGAGCCAAGGTGTGTTTTGTCACGTGACTGAAGCCTCGCTCTCTCTTCCTCTCACTGGCGCCGTGGCTGTCAGGCCTGTAAGTTCAGTGGCGAGGGGATAGAGAACCATGGGGGCCCAGACGTAG
The DNA here is from genome assembly GCF_043380555.1 of Nothobranchius furzeri. Lineage (NCBI taxonomy): Eukaryota > Metazoa > Chordata > Actinopteri > Cyprinodontiformes > Nothobranchiidae > Nothobranchius > Nothobranchius furzeri. The sequence continues at coordinate 30,276,483 of NC_091758.1, forward strand.
CTCAGCCAACCTCCAGACAGGCCCTCCTGAGAGGAGCTGCCGTAACGAGTCAAAGTCAGGGGTCAGGGGTCAGGACTAGTCTGTCAGTCTCTGAGATTTTTATTTTTGGTGTTCAACCAGGACCCATCTCCTTAGCCTGCCAAATCACTGAAGCGCTGCTTTTCTGATTTACGGTGTCTTTGGGCCATCAGGCATTATTTTTTTAAAGAGTGGGTTCACCCAAATTTTAAAAGCAGTCTTTTCCAGAGCTATAAAGTTGATTGATTTGCCCAGATTTAAACCTAAGACCTCACTGTCTGTCTGGGGTGGAGAAAGCTAACAAGGAGAGACTAACTGTAGAAATAATTGCCTCTCATTTGGGAGTTTGGGATAAACGACTGAATTTCACCTTTAGTATGTTGTCACACAGAATTCTGATGAACTTCTGAGCTGAAAAGAATCATTAAAATCTGTTCAAAATGTTGCATCAGTAAAATAAAATAGTCTATTGTTGTTTAAAGCATCATTTTTGTAGATAAAGGAGAAGTCGGGATATTTGGTTAGTGAAAAGAAAATATTTTAGTGTTATTTAAAATACGCACGACTAAAAGAAAACAACGTTTGGTTCAATTTAATCTAATTTGTGACAGGATAAAAAGAAAGATGATGCTGCTGCATCAGTTTCTCGAGACTTTGATTCAACTTTCCATACTTTAACAAATTTATAATAAAGAGAACATTTACATATCTAAAGAATTATGACTTATAGGTATTTATAAGGCTTTCCAACCTATATCTATTAAAATGTTCAAAAAATGCATGAACAATAAAGACACATACTGCTAAATGATTATTTTACTTCGGAAATGTTAGGAAGGAATACTAAAAATTACATTTAAATGTGTCTGTGTTTAAAACTACATCACCCTTTCATAGTTGAATATAGGCAGCTTGGTGCCAGATAGAGAAAAGCTAAATTAAGTTCAGTGTTAATGAATTTGACAAAACTTAAATCCGAAAGAAGCAAATAAACGGCCAAAGGCGGTGCATCGGTCGTGAGCTCGGGATAGAAACTTTCATAGTGAGAGGACTTTGATCTGAAGCAACAATGGTGATGTAGTCACAATCCTTCACCATATGTAAAATTCTAGCAACTCCAAAAAGATCATCAATTCGGGAAAAATTTTTATGAACAGAGGAAAAATAACAAATACACATTCGAAGTAGGATTCCGAGAATGCCACACATCAACCGCCCCACTGACTGTAGTCGACGAAGACTGCAACCGATGCCCCGTTGTAGTGATGGCCACAGGAATGTGCATGAGTCAAAATATCCATGCATTGTTGTTATTGTGTAGTATAAGGTTTGTTACTGGTCTGTTGGACAGCTTGGTGGGATCTGTCTCTTTTTGGTTCTGACTCCAGTTGGAGTCGTTCTTTCAGCGTCCTAGCCACAGTTGCTGTTGAGTTAGACACCTACAGCATGTGTAAAACCCACTTCAGCATCAACAATAGGCAGCCAAAGTCACGCCCATCTACTTCCAGTCCATGGGTCCCGTACTGCCAAAAGACATTATTGAAATCTACAGACCAATAAAAGTTAAATTTTTATTCTGTTAGGTATGTGCCGTGGTTTTAACGTTTAATGTACGTGAATATCCGTGAATAAACGTGTTTGCTTATCTTTACTTTAGACATTGTGTGAAAACACCACAAGAACTCGCAACTGCTCGTCTTATCAAATTTATGTCATCTAACCAGACAAGGAGAACAAGGAGAAAGAAGGAGCATTAAACGTGGATGAAACCAGGGTTCAAATTATGGGGGAGCATGGGGAGCCCAGCTCCCCTAAAAGGGTGATGGGTTCTCCAGAAAGACACCAACTGATACACCAAGAGGGAGCCCTCCATCCATTGTCACAGAACCCCGCGTGCGCCCCCCTTTCCTGCTCCTGGATGAAAACCCCCTTACTGAGATCGAATGGTGCAAGGAACCAGTCAAAATCTTGTATAGTGCTAACGCTAGCCCGAGCTACTGCTAATGCTACGGTAAGCTACTGCTAACGCCAACTCATGTCCCTGCTAACATCTTTGTTGGAAGAGAATAAAATAAAAATAGATTGTCTTGTTGTTAAATGCGACACTTTCCAATTTCCAAAAGGAATTAAAAAAAATAAAGAATTAAAGTTCTGAAGTTTTGACCTGTTTGATGTGCAGCAACAGATGCAGATTTTTATTTGACTGACCCCGGATGACCTCACGTAAACTGCTGTGAGTCAGGATTAGACTGAAAACGGTTAGAGTGTGAAACAACAAAAGCCTCTGATCGTGGAATAAATAAACGACAACCTTTATTCTGATATAGATCCAGGACAACGACACACTTGTACTCGACAGCCAAGGTTTAAAACTGAACGACTTTGATGAAACACAAATAAGCTCACGAGGGGATTCTTTTGTCGATATTCTTCCTAAAAGTCTGTGTGGTTCAGAACTTGCACCACATATAATCTACTTTTTTTTGTGTTCCCTGTAGCATGCACTTGTTGACAGATTGCTCATTAGTGTGCCACAAACTTTCAGCACCGTCTGAAGATTGTGGAGTTTGGCGACTCTCTCTTGTCCGGCGGTAGAGTGAGAAGCTCACTGAGCTCTACCTGCATGCAATACCTGTGGCCCAAGGGTTAACGGGATCTAATCACAGCGTTGGCAGGTAAAGAGAGGAGATGGAGCAGACAGCATGGCACCGTCTGGAATTCCTCCACTATCATAGATCAAGCCACACACACATCTTACAGTACAACTCAAACATATACACCAGTGCAGATGTTTGTATAATGAGTCATGCAATTCAGCTTTATAGCGCAGAAGTATTTTCTCACCGTGTTTTTAGGAAAGTAGGCAAAATCCACGTGAGATTTCATATTTCAAGTCCAAAAACTACAATGTTTAGTTATCCTGTAAACAAGTATCACTAAATGAGTCGTCATTCATGTGTTACAGTGATGTTTCTATGTTTGAAGTCATTTAACCTCATCTTCACCTCTGCAGGGCAGACATATAAGCTATCTGAGGGGGTGAAGAGGCCAAAACCTCCCCAGGGGAGGGAAAAACAGAGTAGTGGGAGGAGACGGAGGAGGAGGAGAAGCCAGGGTGTCTCTGTGTCTACAAAGCCTTCTTCTCCTCTTGATATCAAAGTGCAGCACTCCCAAAGCATAAAATATTATCGCAGTGTGACTTAAGCTGGGGGGGTCAACCTCACGGGGTTAGACACAGAAACAGAGAGAAACCAGAACACCTCAGCGCTTCTTCGTTCAAACTTTTTACAAGAACTCCTTCAATAACAGAAAGTCTGAATCATTAACTTGGTTTTGACAAAAGCAGCAGTTCTCATCTCCTTTTTATTTGCTTTCTAAAGAGGAAGTATTTAGGATGTGGGCCAGATGGACACACACACACACACACACACACACACTCATGCACGCACACACAGGCTCAACAAGGTCATCTCTCTGTCAACCATACAATAGTGCAGTGTGTGTGTGTGCGTGTGTGTGTGTGTGTGTGTGTGTGTGTGTGTGTGTGTGTGTGTGTGTGTGTGTGTGTGTGTTTAATCAGACAGAGAGTGGGGATTAGAGACCAGGCACCTGGCAGGTGGAAACAGTCTGTACTCATCTGATGCCCTCTTGTCCTTCTGCACTGTCTCTCAAACACACACACACACACACACACACACACACACACACACACACACACACACACACACACACACATTTTACACTCGCTCACGACCATGTCGTCATATCATGGCTCTTACAACAATGAAACATTTGTTTCTGTTCTTGCAGGCAAAGAGAAGAAATGTTGATTTATTGCGGAAAGTAGATACTTGGAAACTCTAACGAGTACAAAGTGTTTCTGAGATAAAAATCTTGGAGTTTCCCCGTTTTAAAGTTGCATTTTCGAAGTTTTTAAGTTCTAGAATTGAAAACAACAAGCTGCAAGACAAATCAACTGTGAGACGTTTCTCTTCATTTGGAATAATCAAATTATCTGAATTTATTCTGATTCTCTAGAAACTATTTTAAATGAACTTTTGATCAATTTAGTACCAAAGTTGCCATATAGCACAGCGTCAAAAGGTTTAATCATTGAAACACGGTAATCATCGACATATAAATATTGGACAATGGGTTTCCATAGGCTCCAATAACACGTTTTTGAGCCTAAATGGGAGGTGGCCACCACCGCCATTTTGACCGTGTCACAGGTTCCGTCAAGCCCAGACAATTCCACAAAAGGGAAGAGAGGTGGAGCTGAGGGTGGGGCTGTAAGGCTGGGATCAACCGACGACACCTGGTCGAACTAGCTACAAGCTAACCTGAAGCTAACACGGAGGTGGGAGCTAAGCTAACGGAGGTAGCAACCTAGCTGCAACCGGAGTTAACTGTGCACAACACCAGAGCTTCTGAGTCAGAGATACGCTGGGCTGACTGCTGGGTAAAACCGGGTGGAACACAGAAGTCTCCCGAAAGCTGCTGAAAGCCGGCAACCCGCTCAGCAAACAGAAGCCGCTATCAGACAGAGATGCGCCGAGCTGCGGGGAGGGGAGAAACGGGTGGAAAACATAGGTCTCCCGAGAGCTCCACAAGCCGATAGTCGGAACCCAGCTACACCAACATGCTATGTTTCAACCCATTTTCTAAAGTGCAGCATTGTGTTAAATGCACTGGGTTTTACCCTACAGTGATCCCTCGTTTATCTCGGCAGATGCGTTCCAGACCTGGCCGCAATAGGTGAAAATCCGCGAAGTAGGGACACCATATTTACAGTACAGCGCATTCTCTTTTTGTGGGTAAAACTCAAGAAAAAAAATTATTTTACTTGGTTTTTTTATAGTTATATTACAAAAAGTGCATTTATGATGAAATTGATTTAAAAAAACAGGAATTTCTTGATATTTTGCATAGAAAAATACAGCAAATTGGTGAAAAATACCGCAAATCTGCGAATTTCCCTTGAATAAAGCCTGGTTTATGCTTCTCCATCAGCTCCGCAAGGGACAGACACGCACGGATTGACGGAAGCATTTTGCTCTTTTACTTCTCCATCTCCTGGAGAGTGTTGCAAAGCAATTGCCTGGCAGGACCACAGAGGGCGTAGCGCTGTTCTGTGGTATCCTGTCATGTATCGGTCCAAGATCGTGTGTTTATATTGTGTTTTTTGTGTATATAAGAGACTTTTAACACGGACATATTTGTCTCTCATTCTCCCACCGCTTCATGCGCTCCCCACCTCTAAACCCACATTTCCTGTCATTTCCGTCCACAAATAAAAGGCTTGCTGCGCATCTTTTCACTCCTCCAGTCACGGGAGAATTAAACGTTCAAATTTTTAGAGTTTTTTCGCGAGGTATTCTTCAAGCTTCTCCGTGTCTGCCGCTAGTTATCCTCGGCTCTCTTTGCAATGGCGGCGCTGTAAACAACAGCGGCGTCCTGACCAATCACAAGCTTGCGTAATCCATCTCGTTCGACAGATGTTTAAAAAAGTGGGCTCGACTCCGTACGTACTTGCCTGCCTGCCGGAGCCCTACGCAAGGATGGATAATGGCGTTGCGTGTCTCCGCAATGACACAGACGGAGAAGCATAAATCAGGCTTAAGGCTCCAAAGAAAAAATCTGCGAAGTCGTGAATCCGTGATAAACGAACCACGAAGTAGCGAGGGATCACTGTATTACATTTAAATTTCACGGTTAAACAGTACATGTTAAAATCCAAGCTCAGCTCGGCAGTGACCTAAAATACATAAATATAATTTTACTTACCGAAAAAAATGAAGTGGAGACTCCTTGGACGCTCTATTTGTGCAATTAATGCCACAGCAAGTCATTTTGTCCAACAATTGCACAAAAAATATCCAAAAAGGAATGCACACACACAGAGACTCAAAATCCCGGAGCAGTTTCCAAGCCAAACCGAGGCTCTACTGAGGCCTTTCCACGGAGCTAGATCTGTGGTCACGTGGGTCTGATGCTCATTAATTATACAGAATTTTAGGCTTTTAATACACTTAAACAGAAGAGTGAGAGAAAAATTCACCCCCCTCAGAGTTGTCATGAGTGTAAACTAGATCATTTAAACCAAAAACATGTTCTGGTACCAGGCTGTAAACATGTTTATTTCTGCTGTGAAATTGGTATTTTTAACATGGGAGTCAATGAGGGTTTGCTCGCTTCTGACACCCGCCCCTAGTAGATGAGGGTGGAACTGCAATTTTTGTACTTCCGGGTTGGCCTCCATTTTTGAGCCGCATTGTGGGGCTGGCTGTAATACAGGCAATAACTTGAGTCACACAGGCAAATATTATCTCATTTTCTGCTGCTTCACTTTTTTTACTGCTGTCAAACTCAACCTGATTTTGTACACCAGCAAACGATAAGTCATAATTGTAGAAGAACACGATGTCTGGTCCTAAGGGGAGCATCTCTCCTTTTTGCAGATGATGTTGTTTTGTTGGCATCTCACCAATGGCGATCAGAGGGTTCTGGGGTAGAAGAAGCAGTGGAGTTCTTGAAGATGAGTGATGGTAACATGGATCCTGTGACGGATCAACAAACTATGAGCTACATCAAGGGAGTTGCTTCAGTCTGAGTAAGATCAACTCTCAACTTGGTCCATCTACAGTCCAACTATCGCGTATTATCTCAGGACATGGATTATGACCAAACTCCACCATTGCTGCCCCATGAAGCTCCAAGTAGGGTCTTTGAAAGGAGTTCACTGAAGAGTTTCAAGCAACTGTGATGTTGCTTGGTCGCCTTTTCCTGCAGGTTTTCCCAGGTACTAGAAGTTCTTGGGCAGACCGAGCACTTAGTGGATGTATAATAAATCCTCTCGGGTCTGGTAATGACTTGGGATCCCTAGGATGAGCTGCAGAGAGGAATGTTGGGGTATCCCTCGTGGAGAGAGCCTAACGCCGGTTTCACACTGGAAGCATCAGCGGCGCGAAACGGCAGCGAAACGGTTTACTTGCTAACTTCAAAGTGGTCCTTTTCAGATTACACAAATAAAAGTGTCTCTCAGCAACAATCCACTGAGGTTTTAAACCATTTTGCTGCAATTTTGTTTCTCATCTTATTTCAAATATGTGTTGCAAAAAGCCTCATCTGTCATGTAACAAATGCAGAAAAGAAACTTTTAATATTTACAGTTTGCTGACAACCACAGAGAAGGAAAAACTGAAACATTTCAACTCAACCATCACCCTTGTTGAGTCCATCTTACACTTTTTCTGTGAACTCGGTCTTTAAGATATTCAAAGCGCCAAAATAAGTGAAAAATTACTATTTTCCTTTCAGAAACACTGAAAAGTTCAGGATCATAAGTTAAACAGACAGGAAATCAACAGGAAGGTGTGTGTTCCCAGCGACCCCACAAAAGAGGTGGGCATTTTTTTTGTGTGCTGCAGGAGTCAATGCCTCAGCAGGCGCCTGTCACTCAGGGGACCAGCATGGGATGATCAGCAGTGATGACAGGGGCACGGACCTGTGTCAAGATGCCAAACCCAGCTGTCAATCAAACCCCTCTGCCTTGTGCGATGACAAGGATGGGTTTCATTTTGCTGAAGGGGGACAAAAATTAACAAAGAATGAAGCAGTGATGGAAAGAAATTTGAAAAAATTGAAACTTTTTTGTCTGTTTGCACAATATTTCATCTAAAAATAAATACTTCAGTTATTCCTAATCTGAGTTATCTTTGGGGAATAAAAACTTGTGATGTTTTGCTACTTAAACGCAATGTTACATGCTCACTAACCGACATCTAAGTCTTTCCATGTCAATCTTGTTGTAATAAACTGGTGGTCTTAATCCTAGTTTACATGCACATTAGAAAATCGGCCTCTGGAATAAAGTTTGTTCTACTCCGATACAGTAGGTGGCGACGTGCGCTTTTTCATTTCGGCATTCTTCCAGTTAGCTTAAAGCAACACAAGCAGTAAACAGGCTGGTGGGAGTGAAGCAGATGGATTTGAAACATGATATGCACAACGGCTGAAGGAATGTACAACAAAAACAATGCTGCAGCACTGCTTATTTGGTGGGCAGCAGTAGCTCAACAGGCTGAGCGGGTTGTCCAGTAATCGGAAGGTTGCAGGTTCAATCCTGGCTCTGGACAGAGAATTCTGCTGTTGTGTCCTTGGGCAAGACACTTAACCCACCTTGCCTGTTGGTGATGGTCGGAGGGACCGGTGGCGCCTGTGCTCGGCAGCCTCGCCTCTGTCAGTGAGCCTCAGGGCAGTTGTGGCTACATCATAGCTCATCACCATCAGTGTGTGGATGTGTGTGTGAATGGATGAATGATACACTGTAGTGTAAAGGGCTTTGGAGTCCTTACTCTGAGGTGCTATACAAGTGAGGGTCATTTATCATTTACATACTGTCCTGTTTAATGGTCTTTGTGGCGATGATCTTGACGGAAGACTGCTTCCGTGGTCTCATCACCAGTCCAGTTCGGCTAGCCCGTTCACATGCAGAATGTTTTCAGATTTCCACGGCATTATCTGGGAGCTTCAGCTCGACCAGAACTGCTGTCAGCCAGACTTATGCGTTCATGCATTTGAAAAAAAAAACATGTTGTCTTTAAAGGGAAATACTTCAGTTTTCTAATGCGCATGTAAACGCAGTAACTGTGTGAACTTGTCATCTGACAAATAGAAAATATCCTTATGAGTCATCCAGCAGCCAACAGGGACTGGAACCCCTCAGGTCACAAGAGTTTTCCGAGGAATGACCGGAGAACTGGCTCACTGGGATACAATAGTGAAGAGAGACTGTATCCCACAGTCAGTACTTGCTGGAACTCCATGGAGCTGGTTCCAATTAGCTCTTGTTGATTCTCCGTGTTGGTCTACCGCATCATTTCTAGTAAAATGCAACTATAACTTCAAGCCACAATGTTTGGTTTGGCCACATGGAACTTCTTCCTCATCCCCTTTCTCTTGTCAGTGGTAATCCCAAAACATTTGTGTTTAATCTAACTTTCAGCAGTGCGTTTGTGTGTGTGTGTGTGTGTGTGTGTGTGTGTGTGTGTGTGTGTGTGTGTGTGTGTGTGTGTGTGTGTGTGTGTGTGTGTGTGTGTGTGTGTGCGTGCGTGTGTTTTACAATGACGTAATGTGGGGAAAATGCAGTTCCAAATTCATGTCTCTTCAGGAAGGCATACAATTATATTTTATGGGATAAGGAGGACAAATCTTGAATTTTTTTATTTTTTATTTTTATTTTATTTTTTGTTATTTTACATGCTTTCAAGCCAATTGGGCAAGCTTTTGTGCAAGCTAATTTTACACGCAATCAAATCAATGTCCCTCTATAGCCTCTTTCATTAGACACACCATGGTGACATGCTAATGGGGGAATATTGTGGCATTAACTCTTTCAAGCTTTATAGTAATATCACCGCAACAGCGGACTTCTGAATGAATATCACGCATTTGCGCAGTGGAGATGCCATGATCATGTGTGAAATGTCCGCCAAGCCCTGGCCGGCTACATTGAAAATGGACGTAAACACAGGTAGTCAGTACCTGCTGAGATAGCAAACTGGAGCGATGCACAGATCCAGGAGCTTCTGGCTGTTGAAGCTGAAGAACAGCTCACAAGAAATTTCATGGGGACTTTGAAGGACAGCCTCCCTCGAGCAGCTAGTGAAAAAAACTTAAGAAGCATGGCTTCAATTGGCATTAAAAACGAGTTCCGTCTAAGTTAAAAATATGTCTGCGATGTTGCGCCTCCATACGCCCTTTAAACCGCCAATGTGTAATAATTTGTGAAAAGCACATGATCGCGCCACACTACCACCTTATGAAGGACCAAGGCTCCCCGATGCGTGTCCAGGTTGGTAGCAAATTGGCAGCGTTGTTTTATTAAAGAATACCTCCTACATCCCAATGGGGTCTTTGTTGCTTGTTCTTGAAACTAAGTAAATATTTCTATCAAGTGATAGAAATATTTACACTTGCCAAATTTGCCGAAAGAGGAACTCTTGATGGTCCCCTAACATTAGAAATAAAAATTTGTTTGTTTCGTTATAACTGATCTAAACACATCTCAGCATTTCAGAAAAAGAACATCATACTAACAGTAAGGAATGGTGGTGGCAGTGTGATGGTCTGGGGCTGCTTTGCTCCCTCAGGACCTGGACTCCTTGATGTTAATGATAAACACGATTGCTCCTCTCTAGTAGAATTTTTTAATGTAAGCTGGAAATGCATTATTTGTTTACAAAGGAATTTTGGCAACTTCATCTGCCAGTGTTTTACTGTGAATCTTATTTAACAATGTATATTGTGAAAGAAATAACAGTATTAGTTGTACTTCTAAGGTGGATTTTCAAGAACCTCAGCTGCTGGTGTTTTATTGCAAAATACTTTTTTGTTTTTACCATAAAGGAAGACATTTTTATTTTATTTTACAGTGAACCATTTTTTACAGTGTAGCAACAGTCAAACATGGTGGTGGCAGTGTGATGGTCTGGGGCTGCTTTGCTGGTTCATGACCTAGACTACTTGCATAAATTCTCCTTTAACAGAAAATCCTGAAGGAGAATGTTTGACCTTTAACCTGGAAAACCCTCCAACATGGCAGAATTAAAACAATTCTAAAGGAAAGATAAAATGCTGTAAATTATTTTTAATAAGACACTGTTTGCAGGATTGCACATGGTGTTTATGCTAATTGGCAAAGAAGTTATGGTTTTAATTGGATGCTTGAACTAAGTAATTATTTCATGTGCAAATTATATAAAAAATGCACGTGATTCATTTCTATGTCTTCTTACGGTGGTAAACCAAGATTCAGTTGTGCCATTGTCTTTCAGAGTCCCGATCGGAGAGGCTTGACCGCAACCTTTCATCTCAAGATCAGAGTCTGAAACTTGCTGGCTCCGACATTGTGTTTTCACCAAGTGTGCACGTGTGTGTGAGTATTTGTTTATGCAGGCATGGCACAGAGACGGTGAGAAACAGCTTCAGAGAACACTGTGAACCAAGAGCAGCCATCTTTCGGGGGCCCCAGATGTACAGCGTCCCTGAGGTGATCAGAGCCATGACCTGACACTGCAATGTCCCAGCATGCTCTGCAGATGTGGGTCAACTGACATCTGTTTCTCACTGCAGCTCAACCCGAACCAGCCTGGTTGCCATATTCATCCTAATAACCACTCCCATAATCACCAGGGATTATTCTAATATTAGTGAGCGCGCACACACACAAGCACACAGAGATGCTCTGATTAAGGTATAGTGCTCCATATGGTTTTTTGGAGGGTTTTGGGAAAGGATTTGTACGTTTTTAGCCTTTCAGTGAAAAGCCTTGAAAAAGCCAGCTTAGCACGAACTAAAGATCATCCCTGCATAAATAATATTAGAAAATAGCCTGGGCAAGTAAGGGTCAGACAGGGTGAGACGTGGCCTACCAGCAGAGGCACTTTTAACAATGAGGATGCCGCTGTGTGGAGATCTGGCCTCAAAGCTATGGAATTAGAAGGAGAGACAGCGGTGTGCTCTTCCGTCTCCATAAAGGAGGGATTATGAATCACTGACAGGATGTGTGAATCAAGACAGTACACTCACCACACAACAGGACTAGAAAGAGACACCACGGGGGGCTGTCAAGACAGAGCCAGAGTGAGCAGGGAGGATTACCATGTAATGATGAAAGATTATGTAGACTGATGAATAGATTGTAGCCACTGGAGAACTTGCTCGTGTCATTTTAATTCAGGTAAGCTTTTATTTTTCATGTGTAATTATAAATCTGTTTAAAGGGATACATCACATCTGGTGAAGTCACAACTGATGCACAATTATTATCTAACCTAAGAGAAATAAAACATTATTACTTACCAGATTGACAAGCTAACAGCTAGGCTGAGTCTGTCCAGCTATTTTTAGACTCTCAGATTCATGTTTTAATAAACCCTTCACATCAGTCTTTTGGAAATATTTAAATTGACTTGAATGTTTTTTAGGTGCTGCTAGCTGTAGCACTTCCGGTTCGGTCGGAAGCACTTCCTGTAGGACTAGCATTGCCTTACACCATGATATAAAAAAAGA